>NW_005054553.1:186780-225456 GCF_000277835.1 Geospiza fortis | reverse complement strand
TATATTATATTATATTATATTATATTATATTATATTATATTATATTATATTATATTATATTATATTATATTATATTATATTATATTATATCATATCATATCATATCATATCATATCATATTATGCTATACTAAAACTATACTGAAGAAAGAGAAAGGATACATCAGAAGGCTTAACAAGAATGATAATGAAAAACTCGTGACTGACTCCTCAGAGTCCGACACAGCTGATGGTGATTGGTCATTTAGTAAAAACAATTCACATGAAACCCATCAAACCTGTTGGTAAACAATCTCCAGCCACATTCCAAAGCAGCAAAAGAAGGAGAAGCAAATGAGATAATATTGTTTTGTCTCTGAGACTTCTCATCTTCCCAGGAGAAGAAATCCTGGGCAAGGGGATTTTTCCAGAAAATATGAAAGTGACAGGGAATGGCTGCCAGTGCCAGAGGGCAGGGCTGGATGGGATCTTGGCAATGAGGAATTGTTCCCTGGCAGGGTGGGCAGGGCTGGGATGGAATTCCATCCCTGGATCCCTGGCAGTGCCCAAGGCCAGGCTGGACACTGGGGCTGGAGCAGCCTGGGACAGTGGGAGGTGTCCCTGCCATGGCAGGGATGGCACTGGGTGATCTTTAAGGTCCCTTTCACCCAATCCATCCTGTGGCTCTGTGAGCTGTGCTCCCCCTCACTCGGGACTGGGATTCCCTTGGGAACAGGCTCCTTGTGGTTGTTGGTTTTGGGCCCAGCAGTGGCTCCACTGTCCAGGTTTCCATCCAGCCAAAGGGACCCAAGTCACCAACAAGGCAAAGACCCAAACCAAGCTTCACAAAAGCCCAAATTCTTGCTGCATCGCTTGGCTTTCAGCAGGGAGTGGATTAAGTCTGGATGGGAGCAGGTAGCAAAGCTCTCTGAGGGGATGGAATCACTCTGCAGGATCCCATTTGGGATCTTTAGGGAAATTCTCCACTTTTTCATGTGGCTTCTTAATCACATGGATGTTTTCTGAATGCAAATGTGTCAGAGTGACAACAGAAAGAACCTTCCAAAGCAAACAACCCCAAGATGGGGATGCCATTCTTGGTGTTATTCACCTCTAGAAGGTTTAATTCCCCGCATGAACAATGTGGCAACAATCCCACAAGTTTCCACTATATCCTGTGTCACATTCAAGCCAAACCAGCCTGGCCTGTGGTACCCTGAGCTAAATTGCTGTGAACAATTCTCTCCAAAGAGGGAGAGCACAGTCAGAGCCCTGACGCTGCAGAACTCCGGGATAATGCTGGAGCTTGTTGCTAACAGGAGAAAGATGGAGATTAAGATGACAACCGCGGGAGAAAATCCACTTTGCAGCCTTTTTTTACCCTGTCATCTGTAGGAGAGAGAGCTCCAAGCACGGCTGATGAGGTGTGATGCTTTAGAGGAGGAGAGTTTGGATTTGCAAGGAGCTTCGAGTGTCTTGTTTTCCCACCAGCGCTGCCATCTCCCTTGATAAGCTCATTTCAGAAGTTAATGGAGCAGATCCTTCCCTGTGCTAATGCTGCATTGTGCAGCTTCAGAGGGGCAAAACAGCACCAAAGGAATCTGCTCCTGCTCCTGGAGCTCTGCCCTGTCCCAGGAAACAGGGATCAGCCAGAAGGGACCATCCAAAAACCCAGAATCTGAGCAAATCCTTCAGGGGAAGGAGTGGGGTGAGAGGTGCCACCACCCCCTCTGGTTCTGAGGGCTGTAGGATGAGGGCAAAAATGATTTTACTTTACGAAAATGATGCTACTGATGGAACAAACATTATTCCCCAGGAGTGCAAGAGCATTGAAAGAGTCCAAGTTTGGCATCACCACCACTCCTCCACCCAAAGCAGGTCCCTGTGCTTTGGACCGCGCACTCAGAGGGAGGCGTGAAAACCAGAGAGGGATAAATTGCCTTTTGCTTTTTGCTGTTTCCCCCAGCTGTGCTGACTAAACAGACAATTCCCTCTTCTCCTTTGGTGTCAGCACGTGGCTGTGGTCGGGGCTGAGAGGGCACCAGCTGCTCTGGGCTGTGAGGGGGAGGAGGATGACCCAGCAGGGCACTGCCACATCAGCTGGGACAACTTCAACTGGACAACTCTAATTCTAATTCTAATTCTAATTCTAATTTTAATTTTAATTCTGATTTTAATTTTAATTTTAGTCTGCTGCTCTAAATCGGACTCCCAGCCAGGGAGAGACACTGGAGGAGGGATTGTGCTGCTCTCCCTTTGGCTCACCCTTGCCATGAGGACACAAACCAAGCTGACCACAGCAGCTGAATCAGGAGCAGCAGTGAATGGGCAATCAGGCTGGGCACTGCACACACAGCACAGGGTCAAACCTCACTGCTGCAGCTGAATTCTGCCACCACCCAGGCTCCAGACAGGCAATCTGCTCTCCAGAGATGTTTTCCACACCAAGAGCTTAAGGTTGCTGTTGGTGTTTTTCTCCTGAAGGAAAATTTTCATTGGAATTAGTCCAGAATTAAAGATTTTGGGCAGGTCCCAAGAGCAGCTGGTGGTTCCCCTGCATTTCAGGTGAACCGACTGACTTTGAGCCCTTCTTCATCTCCTTCCCAAAGCAACACAGGCCATAAATCCACGGGTCCAATCCGTGCAGAATGCCAAACACCTTGCCTGCCATTCCATCTCTAGAGAGAACTTAAACCTGTGTTTGTTTTCAGGGTGATCATTCTGTGGCACTCAAATAACTATGGATTGTTTCCATCCTGGGGAAAGGTCATCAAAAATGGAACTTTTCTGCTTGTACAGAGGTGAGACTGAGGAATAAACTCCTGTGACAACTAAATCTCAATAGCTGTGCCAGAAGTGCCAGATATTTTCAACCTTGTATTTTTAAAACAAACACAAAATAGAATGGATCAAAGTTAAAAAAAACCCCAAAACAACAGCCATCACAGCTAGCATACAATTCTGCTGATGAAGGGAAGGGATGGATGACTTCTGATACAAAAAAACTTCATTTCCTTTTCCTTTTTGCCTGTTCTTTTCTCTTTCCTCACCAAAGGATGGCAGAATGTCAGAGTGACACACATCAGGTGAAATCCTGAGCTGAGTGAAGGCTGTAATTTGATTAAGGTGCTCTGACAGGTTTTGAAACAACGAATGAATGAACCTGGAGGATTTAATTCATTACAAGTGTAGGTGCTGCATAATGCAGTTTTCATGAGCCTTTCCTGCTGCAGCAGCTGGAACATCCCTCCACTTTCTGATTCTGCTGAATTCAGGGGGACTGAGCAGGACTTGTGAAAGGGCAGCTAATGAGGTGAAAATGCAGAGAGGTGGGTTCAGCAAATGAAGCCCTGCAGTGATCTGACAGCTGCTGAGGAAGCTGTGTGGAAAAGGAGCTGAAACTCTCCCAAAACACTGAATTGCTCTGAGATTAATTCCTCACCTCTCAGCTCAGTGGCACAAAGTGAATAAACCCTTGACAAAGCCTCTGCTTGCACAGGGGGCTGCTGCAAAAACTTGTTGAAGCTCAGTGAAGTTGATTAAAGCCCACAATGTGCCAGCACAGACCCAGAGCTGGAGGTGAACAGCTGCAGGTCAGCATTGAGGGGATTTTTTCCAATTAAAGTATTAAAATTTCCTCCTTCTGTGTCCAATATGAGGGGCTTAGCAGCTGGGTGGGAATCAGGCAGTGGATTAGACCTAATTACTCTTGGCTGTGACAAATCAGGGCTCTGGGTGGCAGATAAGGAGATGGGATGGCCTTGTGGAGCCTCCAGGGGGAAGTTTGGTTCATCCATTGCCTTTTATTTTAGTATTTTGTGTTTTGGCTAGAAGACTCTGAACCCAAGTGTTAATACCCAAGTATTAATACCCAAGTGTAGCACCAGGAAGGACAGGTCCTTAGGTTTATGAATTTTTTTTTTCCTGATGGAAATTCAGGTTTGGATCACTGGGCTCAGTGTGGAACAGACAACACTTCTGAGATGCTTTGCAGACAGAGAGAACACCATCATAAATACAGGTGTATGCTGGCCCCAGAGGGAAGGGAGGCTCAACCCTCTGGTAGAAGTGAAGGAATCTCTTTTTCATTCCTGAGAGTTGACTTCAGCAGCACCCACGCACTGTTCCTTGTGTTGGAAACTTTAATAACTTCACTTGAAAATCCTGCCTTTTTGATGGCAGTGGAAATAACATGACTTTTAAACAAGTAGAGGAGACTGTCATTGAAGTCGAGCCAGCTATGTGGGAGTCAGATGATTAAGGTAGATGTGGTGTAGGAGGGGAGAAATACTATCATTTGGAAAAAAATACTGTATTTTGAACAGGTTTAATGTTCTCTTCCAGGAAAGGGGGGTTGTTATTATTAAGAGCATTACCAACATTAGATGCAGGGCTTGATTCTCTGTTGATGTGCCTTGGCTGTAATTGCTCCCATCCATGCAAATTGCCTAAAAATGAGTCTCAGTTATCACTGAGCTGTGCAGCTGAACTCTGGGGGAGCTGGGTGCTCACTTTTTCAGGTGTGGGAGCAACCAGGCAGAGGGTGAGATGGGAGGGAGGGATCTGCTCTGTCCCCCCGGGCCATGCCAGGGATCCATTTCTGATCCTGTTAAAAAGTGTTTCATTCCTGTGGCCCAATCTGAGTTTTATCTCAAGGCTGTGTGATGCTGTTTCTTTATTTTTTTGGGCAGAAATTGCTGCTCCAGCAAGGATGTCTCAGGTTACAAGATATAACTGGGGGTGTGCGTTCTATCCCCATCTGTCAGAGCTGGGGCAGTTCTCTGCTGTCCATGGGGCAGTTTTTTCTTTCTCTCTCCCACAGCCAACCCTCCCTCCAGGAGATCTCTGCTGTCCATGGCCACTGAGTGTCCCTGCAGGGCTGATCCAATTCCAGCATCCCATGGGGAGATGCTGCGCCCAGGGGAGGAGCCAAGCATTCCTACCTGGATCCAATCTGAGCCTGGCACAGCACAGCAGCCTTTGCCCCCTGCATTGCCAGAGGAGCAGCTTTCTGCTGCCCTGCATTGCCAGAGGGAGCCCAGGCCCATCTGCAGCAGCCCTGGAGCTGCAGAGGAAAACTCCCCCCTTGTGCAGGATCCCTGCTCCAGCAGCAGCACAGCTGGCACTGCAGGAGGGCTGAGCCCCCATGGGATGGGGCTGTGCCACCCCTGACACACAGGGGGCAGGGCATGCTCTGACTCTGGCAAGGTTGTTTGGTATTATTGCATTTTTAATTTTATTTTTATTTTCTTCCCTAATAACTGTTATTCCTATTCCCATATCTTTGCCTGAGAGCCCCTTAATTTCAAAATCATAATAATTCAGAGGGATAGAGGATTTACATTCTCCATTTCAGGGGAGGCTCCTGCCCTCCTTAGCAGACACCTGTCCTTCCAAACCAAGACAAAGGATAACTCGGCACATGCCCACTGCAGCAGGAGCAGCTGGAGGGCAGAGGCAGCAATGTTGGGTCGATGCTGAAAGGTTCTGTTCTTGTTTGAAGCAGGTTCCACCTCCTGAATCTGCAGGCCCTCTGCTCCTCTCTTTGCTGCCCATCCTGCTCTTTGGAGCATGGCACCTGTGCTGGGCTTGTCACTGCTTTCTCTCTGTGAGATCATCTCAAAGCCAAACAAGGCCAAAAGACTGAGATCTGAGCATTTCCCCTCCTCAGAATTTCATTCCAATGTGGGAGAAAAGCCCATTGTGCGAAATTTGGGCGTTCAAATTCAGAACTTGAAGTACTGCTCACATTTTTTTTCATAATCAAGTGATCTTTCATTCCATTGTTCTGACATGAGACAGAGGGGAGGAAGTAGAAAAGCTGCACCAACCCCTAATAAATAGAATATATGAGGTAGATTTAGTGGGATATTTTTTGGTCTGGATGTGAAATCTCAGTGCTGTGATTATGCAAAATCCCTGGTGATGACGTGGTTAGACCTGACTCAAAGCAACAAATCTTTCTGCTGATTTAGTGAACTCAAGTGCTCTCACATGCCCTGAAAACTGCTCCAGCTCAGGATCTTGGCATTTTGAGACAAAAAAAGTGTCCTCTGGGCAGCAGCAATGCCTTCCAAAAGGCTGTGTTTTACCATCAAAATGCTTTTGGGCCATAAACAAACCCTTCTGCACCAGCAAATTTCCTTTTCTCCTCCTTGACAGATTTGTACAACCTTTAAAATGCTAGGAAAAGAAGATAAGCCATAATCTGTGCTGAAAATGTTTTGTATTGAGCAGATACTTCATTTCTCAGCACAATTATTGGTCTCTGAGTCTACAGTGGAGGAATTGGTTGGCATTAAACCTTGACCCAAAGGACAACCACGAGGTGCTCTGCGTTAGCAAGTGAGTTTTGATTTATACCAATCCCTCTGTTTTCCTCCAACCTTTCTTCCCACACATCCACAAAAAGAGTTAGAGGACCCTGTTACTCATTTTTCCTGGGATTTGGGTGACCATGTGCATTTGAGTGGCCTCAGCCCAAGCCCTTTCCTGGTGTTTATTGCAATCTAATGAACTCAGAGCTTTTCCAGCAATCTGTGGCTCAAAACTCACTGAGAAAATCACATTTCTTCCTTGACAGACTCCAACTGTTCCCAGGGTCTCTTTAACACCAAGCCTTTGGGCTCACAATAATGAATAAACCCAAGATTTTACAGCCTGGAGAACAGAAGGGAACTACCCCAGCACAAATAATACTTTTTTACAAGATTTCCCAGCCTGAGCTGACTGTAATTACATGACATCTATGGAAAACACAGTTGCTGCCTAATGCTACCACCTGCTTGGAATATCCTCTTTATATCAGCGTGGATTCATCGTTTCCTTCCAGTGTGATGCCACGAGGTCTCATGATAAACACTTTATAACACATATTATAAAAACCAGCATGGATTAATAGCACAACCTGCATTTTCTGGGCTTTCATGGCCCCAGTTGCACACTAAGTGTCATTTTTGTGCCACTCCACCTGCTCCTCCTGCTCTTTTCTTCTCCTTTTTGTCCAGACAACCTACAGGTATGTCGTGTATTTTGTCCATTTAAGTAAGTTATGCCCATCCTCCATGAAATTGCTTTAAAATGGATTTTTCCTTATCTTCTCCAGTCCTGCAGTAAGTAGAATAAGGCAGATAAGGTTTGTGGTGCTGTGATCACCTGGAAGGTGTCTGGCTGAAGGGAACTGCTCTCCCTGTGACATCCCTGTGCTGGGGATCCTGACATCAGCCTGGGGATGCTGACATCCCCCTGCAATTTTGGGGAGTGAGGCTGAAGGATGCTACTCCAGCTGCCTCAGCACTGCCCAGAGTTCTGGGGGCTCCATGGGGTCCCTCCTGCATCCCTGAAGGACAGTGCCCAGATTTTGGTGTCCTCGCCTCTCCCAGGTGCCTGTGGGACACTGAGGGTGTGCTGAGGGGGGAGAGAGGAGCCTGGTTACCTGACACAGACGATATTGATAAAATATTGTACAGTCATGGAATGGTTTGGGTTGGAAGAGGCCTTGAAGGTCCCCCAGTGCCACCCCTGCCATGGCAGGGACACCTCCCACTGTCCCAGGCTGCTCCAGCCCCAGTGTCCAGCCTGGTCTTGGGCACTGCCAGGGATCCAGGGATGGAATTCCATCCCAGCCCTGCCCACCCTGCCAGGGAACAATTCCTCATTGCCAAGATCCCATCTAACCCTACTCTCCTCCTTTTAATTTTAATTCTTTCCCTTTTTTTCCTCAGTCCCACAGCTCCCCTTTACTCTCAGTGTAAATCAGCCAAGAATTTTCACCTCTCTCTTGGCTGCTGTTGCATCCCTGGGGATTTATTTCAGCCCCTAAAGGATGATCAGGCTCATTTTGTGCTCTCCTCAGGCTGTTCCCATGTCCCAGTGGGTAAATCTGGAAATCAGAGCTGGCTGAAGAGCGAGGGGTCAGCAGCCCCAACCCCTCGTGCCCGGGCTGTGGTGCAGCCCTTGGGGGGAAGGTGCTGGGTAGGAATTGCTCTGATTATTTAAAGCTTTCTGTGCATTGGATTCTGGCCACTTTGTAGACATCAGTAAAGCTTGGCTGGTGTCTTTTCCCCATCAGAGGCTCTTCAGAAGACTACTTTGAAATATTAGGATTCTCTGTCTCCTGGGTCCTGCTAGCAAGAAGTGAAAGAGCTTCATCTGCACAAAAAATTCCAGGGGAACTCCTGGAAATGTTTGAATTTTTTTTTCCTTACCACGTTACTCTGTTGTGCTGGGTGTGATATTTACACAATATAATGAAAAGCGGTTTATGAGAGATGTGATCTCTGTCTTGGCTGGTGTAAAGAGAATCAGCCCTGAGATCTGTGTTTTCGGGAATCTCTGCTTCAGTTCTCTTTCCAAAGGAATTCTTAGCCCATATTTGTAATGGACCTGCTATACCTGCTGGAATTTGGCTTTTGGTTCCTTTCTTGATGGCAGATTAAGCATCAAACCACAGATGATAGATGGAAGGAGTGGTGGGAGGGGAGAACTCAGAACCCAAGGAAGGGCAAAAGAGGAAGGAGAATTTCCATGGACTGAGAATTTTTTGTCCATTCCAGTGACTCTATTTGCCATGGACAGTTTGTACAACGAAATATTCCAGGTTTGTCGGGTCTGTCCCTGTGGAATGGCTCTTTCCATCCATCTGCAGGACAGATTTCCTGAGGGAAGGACACCCTGCATGGATCCACCCTTCCTCCTCCCATGGCTGTGAAGTCACCTCAGACCTTGCAGAGCCAAAACTTCCAGTGTGGGCACTTTATCTAGATTATAAACATTCACCTGCTTCTAACCTTCCATTTGCCTCTTAATTAGAGCCTTAATTGCTTCTTCTCCGAGGCCATTAAGGAGCTGGCAGGCACTGCACAGCTCCATTCAGCCCTTCAGGGCCCCAATTCAAAGGCCACCAGAGACTGAGTGCTGCTCCACAGGTTTGGGAGGGCTTTGGATCAAAACTGTACATTAAACCTTGGATCCACACTGGGAGGGGATGGTTTTGGACTGAATTTCTATCACTGGTGGCTTTTGAATGCTTGATGGGTATTTTATATCCCTTTGGAGGGTAAAGGAAGATGTAGCAAGGTTAAAATTCATGTTTTATGTCTCAAACCTTGGATCTTGACTAATTATGAGGGGTTTAAAATCCTGGTTTAGTTGTGCTCAAGCCCTGATGGGAGTGTCTTAAGGAGGAGATTCAGCCCTTGACTCATGGTGGGAAAAGAACATTTTCCTTAAAATGCAAAGCAAAACCTCCTCCCCTTCACAGCTGTGGAGTTGGGGCTGCTGCCTTTGAAGCAGATTTTTGGCCAGACAAGAACCTTTGACTGCCTCCAGACCTTTGGCTTTGGACTCTTCTGCACTTTTTCATGGCATCTGTCACAGCCCTATTGGCAGCTGGAGACTCATTGCTGCACTTAATATCTGAAAAAGTGGCTAATTTGTTGTCTTCCCACTGGAAAAGGAGATTAATGGAAACACAATTGGAAAACGATGAAAATGGATGGGGGTTTTTCCCACTCTGGAGAATCTAAGTGTAATAAAATTAATACTTATGCAAGGTTGCAAAAAAAAAAAAACCCGAAAAAAAGAAGCTAATGGCTGGTTAAAAAAAGTGCCAGCACAATTTAATTGGAGTGGCTGACTCATAAATCTTTGAATCTTTTTTTGTTCTGGTGGTGCCTGGCAGCTCTGCCACAGTCAGATGGATTTTTTTAGGAGAAGTCCCCCTCTCTCTCTCTCTCTCTCCCCAGCTCACATTGGCCTGCAGCAGTCAGAAATGGGGAATCAAAGTTGTCAACCTTGGTGTTGCTTAAGGCTCCCCTCAAAAAGTCTGGAATGTCCTGTTAGACACAGTTATGATGATGATAATAATGGCAATTCAGCAATTGTTTGTAGCTGGGTTTTCGCTGGCAGCTGGAATCACAGGGAGCCTGTCCCAAGGAAATGGGAGCAGCCAATCCATGGCAAATCCATGCTGGACGCTCATCTCAACCTCCAGAGGGGCAAAAAGATGCCAGAGATGCATAATCCACAATTTTTTCAATGATTACAGAGGAGAACAATGACAGCTCTGAGCTGGGCTATGAATCTTTTCAAAGCCATTCAATTCTTCACAGTTATTAAAAACAAGGAGGAGCCAGCTTGGAGTTTTATAATCACAGGCAGATTTAGGCTGGAGGGGATTTCTATCCACTTCTGTGATATCAGGCACATCCTGATATCCTCCTGGATATCCTCACCCTCCTCCAACCCAGCTCCTGACAAATCCCTGGAGCTTTGGCTCCCCTTTTAGCCTTGGCCCCTGCCATGGAATGTCCTCCAGAAGAGATTTGGGCTGCTCTGACCTCACTTTGCTCCTGGTGGGAGATAAATCCTGATCAGACCTGCCAGTGGAAATTATTTCTCCAGTTCATCACTTTGTAAATTCAGACTGCTGGGAGGAGCCTGGGAGGAGCTAACAAAATTCCTCAGAGTGTGAGTTATCCTCCCCACTACTCATTTCTGGGAGGTTCATGGAATTCTGCCAAATATTCCCTCTGAATTCATTTTTCTAAATCAAATTTTAGCATTCTTCAGGTATCTCAAACATGTTCCTCATAACCACTTGAAATTTGGTTTTGGAGATCTCTTTCCTTTTTGCTTTGTTTCAAATGTTTCTTTCTGGTGTAAGTTGTAAGAATGGGATATCTCATATTCAACAATCCTGTATTTATTAAAATCCCATTTATTTAAAGCTAAAGGTTTATGTCATTCTACAGAAATCCCAACTAAGGAGAAATTGCTAAAATCAGGAAGAAAAGAAATATAGGAGAGAATTGTCACTTTCTTTAAATCATTCTTGGGAATATTGGGAATGAAGGAGAGGGAGTGAGTGAGCAAGAGCATGGCAGGGAGTCCAAACTTGGATTTTCCTTGGAATGCTGTGATTGAGACCACTGAGATCACTGCAGTTCTTTGTGATTTGTTTTCCCTTAAATTCCTTGAGGACTTTTTTTAGAGGCCTTGGCAATCCCAAGAACTGTGCCACAATGGGAGTCTTTAGTGCTGGCAGCTGCTTTCTAGGATAAAAAATTTAAACTCATGAATTTTCTGTATTTTTTTCATGTCCTTTATGAAGCCAGTGGTGTTTCTGCAGTACATAGCCTTGTTCTTTTTAATCCATCAACTGCTGAGTTTGAATTTCTGCTTTAATTCACAACTTTGCCCATTCTTTAAACTTTTAGGTCACTTTTGGCTTTACAGCTGCTGCTCTATTCAATTTTGTGAAAACTTTCTGCTGAAGGTGAATAATCTTTCTGCTCACATTCTTTAGAAATGGATGTAAATATTTGTAATTTTAGAGGGGCCTTCTGGTTATCAGGGTGTGTAATGCAAAGTGATTCCAGGCACTTCAACTCTTCTTAAAAATCCCACGATTCCAGACACTTAAAATCTTAAAATCCTATGATTCCAGACGCTTAAACTCTTCTTAAAATCCTTCATTTTATTCTTCATTACAAGTCAGGGAGATAGGAGGAAAGAATATTATACAGCTGGAAGGAGATAAGCACCAAGGGGAGAAGTGAAAAGATCTTTTAGAAATATGGGAGGGAGCAGAGTTCACCAAAAATACTTCCCAGGCTTTTGAACTGCAGGCTACCCAGACAGACTTCATATCTGGAAATCAAGCTGAGCAAACAAGGTAATCAGCCTGAAAGAATCAGTTCATTCCAGCAAAATTCCAGGGGTGAGACCCTGCTCTGACTCAAATCCGTGCTGGGATTTCACCACCATCCTCTCCAGGCAGGTAACAACCCAAAAGTGAAAGTCTAAAATTAGAAATACCAGCAAAATATTTTATTTTCCAGGAAAATATTTCAGTGCTGCCCCTTTTCTTACACTGTTCCCGGAGCAAGGGGGGAAGCTGAGCACGCTCAAGCTCCTGGTGTCATCTTGGGAAGCGCTCTGGGATGGAAAAGGCGCTGCAGTGGCCCCCAGCACATCTCCGAGGGGCTCAGGAATCACATCTGCACTCAGAGAGGAGCTGGAACGTGTTCACTGAGCTCATCCTGCCTGGGGAATGCTCTGCCCTGGATAAGGCAGGGCTGCCCTCTGCACAGCATCCTCCCTCGGATTTGCCAGGCGGGGATGGCGTGGGACACGGGCACTGGTCCCTCCTGTCATTCCCTGGGGTCTGAGCTGGGGCTGGAGCTCCGAGGACTGAGCAGGAACAGCTCTGCAGGGCTGAAACTGCTGGGAAACTTGATTGGAATTATGTTGGATACAGAGGAGTTGAAGGGTCTGGAATCACAGGATTCTAGGAAGAGTTGAAGTGTTTTGGACCACAGAATTTTAGGAAGGAGAGTTTAGGTGTCTGCAATCACAGGATTTTAGGAAGAGTTTAAGCATTTTGGATCACAGGATTTTAGGAAGAGTTTAAGTGTCTGGAAACACAGGATTTTAAAGAGACATCTGAGGAGTTTCCGTGTCTGGAATCACAGCGTTTTAGGAAGACTTTAAGTGCCTGCAATCACAGTATTTTAGGAAGAGTTTATGTATCTGGAATCAGAGGATTTTAGGAAGAGTTTAAGTGCCTGGAATCAGAGGATTTTAGGAAGAGTTCATGTGTCTGGAATGACAGGATTTTAGAAAGAAGAGTTTAAGTATCTGAAATCATCGGGTATTAAGAAGAATTTATGTGTCTGGAACCAGAGGATTTTAGGAAGAGTTTAAGCACCTGGAATCAGGGGATTTTAGGAAGAGTTTAAGTATTTGGAATCAGAGGATTTTAAGAAGAGTTTATGTGTCTGGAATCACAGATTTTAGGAAGAGTTTAATATTTGGACTCACAGGATTTTAGGAAGAATTTAAGTATTTGGGATGAGAGGATTTTAGGAAGAATTTAATTTTTTGGGATTACATGATTTTAGAAAGAAGAGTTTAGGTGTTTGGAATCACAGGATTCTTGGAAGAGTTTAAGCATTTCCAATAAGGGGATTTTAGGAAGAGTTGAAGTGTTTGGAATCACAGGATTTTAGGAAGAAGAGTTTAGGTGTCGGGAATCATGGCGTTTTAAGAAGAATTTATGTGACTGGAATCAGAGGATTTTAGGAAGAGTTTAAGCATCTGGAATGACAGGATTTTAGGAAGTGTGGAAGTGTCTGTAATCACAGGATTTTAGGAAAAGTTTATGTGTCTGGAATCACAGATTTTAAGAAGAGTTCAAGTGTCTCGAATCATGGGATTTTAAGAGGAGTTTAAGTGTCTGCAATCACAGAATTTTAGTAAGAGTTTATGTGTCTGGAATTACAGGATTTTAGGAAGAGTTTAAGTATCTAGAATCACAGTATTTTAAGAAGAGTTGAAGTGTCTGGAATCACAGGGTTCTAGGAAGTTTAAGTGTCTGGAATCAGAGGATTTTAGGAAGAGTTTAAGTGTCTGGAATGTCAGGATTCTAGGAAGAGTTTAAGTGTTTGGAATCACAGGATTTTAGGAAGAAGAAATTAAGTGTCTGAAATCACTGGGTTTTACGAAGAATTTATGTGACTGGAATCAGAGGATTTTAGGAAGACTTGAAGTGTCTGGGATCACAGATTTTAGTAAGAGTTTAGGTGTCTGGAATCACAGGATTTTAGGAAGAAGAAATTAAGTGTCTGAAATCACTGGGTTTTACGAAGAATTTATGTGACTGGAATCAGAGGATTTTAGGAAGAGTTTATGAGCCTGGAATCAAAGGATTTTAGGAAGAGTTGAAGTGTCTGGAATCACAGGGTTCTAGGAAGAGTTTAAGTGTTTTGGATCGCAGAATTTTTGGAAGAAGAGTTTACATGTCTGGACAGGATTCTAGGGAGAGTTTAAGTGTCTGGAATCAGAGGATTTTAGGAAGAATTTAAGTGTCTGGAATCATGGGATTTTAGGAAGAATTTAAGTGTCTGGAATCACAGGGTTCTAGGAAGTTTAAGTGTTCGGCATCTGAGGATTTTAAGAAGAGTTGAACTGTTTTAGATCACAGGGTTTTAGGGAGAAGAGTTTAAGTGTCTGGAATACCAGGATTCTAGGAAGAGTTTAAGTGTCTAGGATCACAGGATTTCAGGAAGAGTTTGAGTATCTGGAATCATTGGATTTTAGGAAGCATGGGAAGTGTCTGGAATCATGTGATTTTAGGAGAAGTTTAAGTGTCTGCAATCATAGGGTTTTAGGAAGACTTTAGGTGTCTGGAATCACAGGATTTTAAGAGGATTTGAAGTGTCTGGAATCATGAGATTCTAGGAAGAATTTATGTGTCTGGAACTACAGGATTTTAGGAAGAGTTGAAGTGTCTAGAATCACAGGGTTCTAGGAAGAGTTTAAGTGTTATGGATCGCAGAATTTTTGGAAGAAGAGTTTAGGTGTCTGGACAGGATTCTAGGGAGAGTTTAAGTGTCTGGAATCAGAGGATTTTAGGAAGACTTGAAGTGTCTGGAATCATGGGATTTTAGGAAGAGTTTAAGTGTCTAGGATCACAGGATTTTAGGAAGACACTGCTGGTCAATGAAGAAGGTGCCAGCCCAGCTCCCCACTGTGCCTTTCTGCTTGGAAAACAGGAGCAGGGCCAGAGTTAAAGCAAATTTTGGGATGCTGTCACTGCTCTGGCTGTGGAGATCATGAGCCCTGCAGGGAATAGCCTGTGTAGGCTCAGCAGTGATGAGCAAAGACAGGATTTTGGGGCACATCTCTGTGCTTGGCCCTGGTTTAGGAAGGAACAATGTTGTGGGAGTGTGGAAAGAACTGGGACCTGCCCTTTCTCCATGCCCAGAGAGACTTTGGAGGGATTGCAAACACAGGAGGTGCAAAATGAAGCTCTTCTTGTGCAGGTCTGATATGTGGTCAGCACAGAATTATTTCATAATATCTGATCTGTTAGGTAATCCCTAAATACCTGTCTTTTAGAAATCTTATCTTTTAGTATGAGCTACTGCTTGAATCTGAATATTATATTTGAACGCTTAGGGCTGAGGGAGCAGCTGGAGTTGTGAAAAGCTGAGGAATTAATTGGTAAGAAAGGTGTGAGAGATGGACAAAAAGCCATTCTCAAACATTCATAACAGGTTTGCAAAGTACAGTGCTACCCAGAGAATAAAGCTGTTAAACAAATGTGTAATCCCTTTTCCCTGAAAGTGAGATACAGCAACATTTTAGCTGAAATATTCCTAATCAGCATCTCCTTTTTATTTCCCACAAACGCTGCTGCCTGATTTCTTGCTATTCCTCATAGCTTTGACTATTGTGAAATTGTAATTGCCTCCTTTAAGTCTTACAATCCTCTTCAGCAATGAAACTCCTCTTTTTCCACCTGTAGAGAAATCTTCCTGAAGGAAACATGCCAATGAGATGGGAATTCCTTTCCCTGCTGGCATTTAGCACTCCCCTCCTGCTAATGCCTGTAATTTTCTGTGTGAGAATAAATAACAGTGGAATGCTTTGTTAGACTCAGTAAAATCAAAATGGGATGGAAGTGAAAGGAATTGCTGGCAACTCCAGGGAAGTGGGGATGTGTGAGAAGTTAAACCTTGTCCAAGTCTAGCACCCAGCAGCAGGAGATGTTAAAACTCTTAAAAATAGAAAGGAAAGCTGCAGCCTGCAGAGCCCTTGTGGTCTGATCATTTCTGGAAGGAAGATGATCCAGTTTGGAGCAGAAGCCACTTGTTCCTGACCCTGCTCAAACTGCATTTCAGTCACATCCTGGAGCACAATGAAACCCACTTTTGTTCTTTGTCTTGCAGGAACACTCAGGTGGGAGTAATCCTGGTGTTTTTCTTCCTGTCACCTGCATGCCCTCAAGAAGCACTTGGAGAGGATAAATATTTCTTCCTTGAAGAGCAGTAGCAAATTCAAGTGAGACACTCTAACCCCAGCAATTTTTATTTGGAGAGAGCAAAGTCTGCTGAGAGGTATTGAAGGGTTGGAACTGCTTAAATCCACATCAGAGGGAGATGTTTGCTAGGACTGGGCAAGGCCAAGGGGTAAATATGGCATTTCATCCCAGAGAAATCAAACCCACAATAAACCAGTCAGTCAAAGGGGCTGCAGTGGAGAACAGCTTTATACAATATTTGTCTGGTTGAGAGCGCTGTTTACTGTATAAATAACCATCCAAGTGAACACGTTATTGCTTTGCACACATGTTTTCCACAGCTGGCAAGTGTGGTTGTTTCTGTGGCTGTAAAACCTCTTGCAGATGCTACTTTCAAAGCTGCCCCAGTGTCAGAATTATAAATGAACTCTATTTAGGGTTTATTTGTAAAATTATCCTTCTGAACCTGAAGTTCTCTGGCTGGCTTTGTTGCTTGTTTTTTTTTGACAGCACAAATGTGCAAATAATTTTCTTTCCTTGGAACTGTTCAGTGCTCAGCTGTTTATTTTTAGGCAGAGGGAATCGCCAGAGTGTCACCAAGTGCATCCCACTGGCCAGATACAACTTCACAAGTTTTGTTCAGAATTTTCCTCTATCTCACCATTTCCCCCCCCTTTTTTTTCCATCTCCCTCTCTCTTTGAGTTTATTTCTCAGTTTCTCTTGCTATTGTACACTACCTTACCTTCCCACTACACCTTCCAAATTTAAAAGGCTTTCCTTTCCTTCTTATGGGTCTATTTCCTTATCAGAATTATACATTTGCAAGTCTTGCTTAATTTTTTAAAATACCTACTTTGCTTGTGATGATAAGGCTTCCCTTAGAAATAGATTTTACCAGGTGAAAAAGACTTTAAATTTTCAGCCTATGGCTAGGATTCAATTATCATAAAATATTCCTAACTGTAGATTATTTTACATTTAAAACTCTGGGAAATGGGGGCTGCAAAATGTGGAAATACCAGATGTGTCCTCTAGCTGCAGTGAAGTTTGGTTGGATTTTTTCTCCCCATTTTCAAGGCTCCTCAGTGGTTCCACAGCAGCCTAATGCGCTTTTGCTGTCCCAAAATTGATGTTTTTGGACATTCTGAAGAGATGTGCACCACCACCAGGAAAAGCAGAGAGATAAATCTTTGCAAGCCTTTGAATGCAAAGAGATATTTTTGAATGTTGTTGCAAATAAATAAAATTTAAAAATGCATATTGAAAGGATCCATAACAATTTTTTTTTAAAAACCAACCTTATTTTGAGTGTTTGATGGTGCTGGATGAAGGAATCAGATTGAATTCATGTTTTTGGAAAATGCCTTGCTGAGGATTGTCCCTCAAAGTGATTTTCGTGGCAGAAAGAATGGGAATAACCAAGGTGTAGGGATTGTCCCTGGGATAATACTTTGTTATGTGCCTTAGAAAAGAAACATCCACGTCTTTTTGCATCTCAGAAAGTTATGGCAAAGCTTCCATGGGGAATTAGGGGGTCCTTGAGTTGAACTTTCTGCTGAATTTTAATTTGGTTCATTATTTTAATGTCATTTAAGAAAATGCATTATTCTTAATTTCCTGTCCTAACACACAATGCAGAATTCCCATGACAATCCATAAAAACTGTGTTTCATACAACAGATAAATGTGATTTTGGAGCACTTAGGGTGGAAAGTATTATAAATGTATTTACCTGTTGAGTCAAATTTAAGCAGAATCAATAATTAATAACAATATTAGCAAAGGTTTACCCTTATCATTTCCCATTTTATTTCTCATTGAAGCTGTATCTGAGTGGGGAAGCTCTGAAAAAAGATAAAGGATTGTTTTTCCTGCTCAGATTTGGGAGTGGCTTTTCTGATGGATGACACAACCTGATGACCTCAGTCTGGTTTGGATCCCTCAGCAGTGACGCCAAGTGAGGACACTGTAGGTGACATCACATTTTCCTGGCTTCAGCTTTTATAAATTTATAATTTTGGATTCCATAACTCTGCTGGCAGGAATGCAGGGCTGGGCTTTGCTGCTGGGAGCTGCTTCTTTCCCCACCCTCACTCTGCAGCAGGTGGAAGAAGGAAAGGTGAATATTTGACTGCCTAAATTATGTTTGCCAGGATGCAAATAAATAAAAATATTTATAAATATTTGTAATATTTGTCTAAATGTGTGTAAATATTTGTAAATTAAAAGAGTAAAAATTCCAAGTGTTGGTAGAAGGTTGGCCTGATTGCACCTTCAACAAAAACAACTCAGTGCAAGGGGTCAAAGCCCAGCACAAGAAGCTACTGCTGCACAAATGTGTTTTAGATATTGTGCTGGTAATTCTGACATTATTTGATGCCCTCTGCTCATATCTCACTCAGCAGGAGGCTCTACCCAAACAGAACAGCCTAACATGGGAAATGGGCCCATCCAGTGCAGGGGAAACTCTAATCCTGGATATCTTCCGTGGGTTTCCAAATCACTGCATTCAGTTTCTCTCTTGATAAGGACTGGAAAGGTTTGAGATAAGGACAAATGTGATTTTATCTCAAACTCTGCCAGCCCAAGCAGTCTGAGGGGTTTTGTGCTGCAGGGGAGGCTGATGGTGGCTGAGTGGGAGAGGTGGCCAGGCCAGAGCAGCAAAGAAAACCCCTGGGAGAGAGCCCTGGCGTGTGCAGGGGTGAAAACGAGGTGAGGGAAGGGGAGGGGATCACAAACAGAGATGAGACTCTAAACCAACAAATCCACATTTGCTGCACTGCAGAAATATTCTGACTTTTGATCTTGTAGGTGTTTTTGCTGAGACATTTTTTATTCTGCCACTACTTGCCAATCACTTTGCTGGGAAACACAGTGTTCAGCAAACCTGAAAATATCCCCCACCCCCTTGGGACGTCAAGTTCCTTCAGCTGCAATTCTGAGATCTCAGGATGGTTTCAGGGAACAAACAGCAATTTCCTCATTGTCTCACCCGAAGGTGATGCAGATGTTTGAAATCTCAGTGCCTACTGCACAGATCAGGAGTACTAAACATTTCATCTTGATTTCTCTTCAGTACCACCTACTTCCTGGAAAATTTGGAAGCCTTGTATTTACCACTTCAAATTCCCTGCCAAGTTCCCTTCAGTTTTTTGTTGTGTTTTTTTTTTTTTTCCCTCTCTGCTCCATTTTTGTCTCACACGTTTATTATATGGTGACAAATGCAGTTTTCTTCTGACACCACATAATAGATGTGTGAAACACACACACATGTTCTAGTAAGAGACTGCTCTTTATTTCCTGGCTCCAGTTGCAAAACATGAGTCAGGGTTGGAAAGGTTGTGCCTCTGTCAGAGCTGTGGAATCCACGTGCTCAAACTTCCCTGGGTTTTGCTGCAGTCGTGGGGAAAAATGGCAAAACTCATAATTCTATAATCAGTGTTTTCTCCTCCCCCAAGCACATCAAATCTTCATTTTATAATCGCCATTCCCGTGTGTTGATTATGTTTACTCATTTCAGGCACTGATGCTGTTATTAACAGGAAAAAAACACCTCCAGCTTCTAAAACACAGATAAAAGTACTTCTCCTATAATTCTGGCTTTAATACAAAAAAGAAACATTATTTTAGTGGTGCATTTGCTGTGGATTTCAAGCACTTTTTTTCCCTGCACCAAGTGATTTCTGCTGTTCTGCTGCATAATTGCAGGTAACAACCGCCCAGCATCTCCACAAGACTCCGGCGACACAACATTCCTTGTTTGTACATCCCAGCTTCCAGTGTTCTGTGCACTCCTGTGGGGGGCCCAGTGAAGCACCAAATCAGACGAGACCTTTTGTGAGCTAGAGTGGAACAAGCCCCACGTTACAAGTTAAAACAAAAAACCAAGGAAAATGAGCAAGCGAAAAAAAAAAAAGAGAGAACTGAACACATCATCACTTCCTACTGGATCCAGCCTTGGAATGCCCCAGGGCTGGCAGTTGTTCTGCAGATACCCAGGAGTGATTGGAAGCAGCAGGACCACGGTGCTTCCACGTTAATCACAAACAGAGTTTTTGCATTGAATTTTTTTTTTCTTTTTCCCGAAGCAATTTTATCCCACAAGGTCCCTGTGGTTGAGCTGCTCCCGCAATAGAGTGACAAATAACTGGGTGACATGCTGTGAAAAATTTAGAAAATGAGAGATGCTATCCCATTTTCCAAACAGAGCAGAAACAACACTAATTCTGTTAGGCAAGATGGAACAGACAATTAAACTGGGCATGCTTTTAATTTTGAAGCTCACCAGAGAACGAACTCCTTTTTCAAATGCAACGACTGTGGAAGTGATTCCTTTAAAATGAAGCAAAACCACTGATTTTCCTTGCTAAAATTAAAGCATTTACCTCATACAAAGTATAAGAAATGTTACCTGTTGCCTCCACCATTCCTTCTAGGATTACAACAATTTCTAGCTCCTCTTTGGGCAACTGGGCTTTGGAAATCTCCCAGAAAGGACTCTGCTGGTTAATCTCATGGCTGATGATCAGTGGTGAAACCAAAAAGAGACGATCATCCCCTGTGTAATAACCTACGTTGATATCTGTCTGGTTGAGTGGTATAAATTCCCCCTCCTTTGTCTGTTTGGATTTGATCAACTTGGCTCGTATTGATGCCTCTACAATGTGTGAATTCCTAAGGTCTCCTACTCGGAACATCAGACACAGCTTCCCATCCCGCATGGAAATGACTGCGTTTGTAGAAAAAACCAAGGTTTCTGCCCTCTTCTTGGGTTGGGATATTTTCACAAACATGCAGCCAACCATGAAGGCGTTGACGATAGAACCTAGGACAGACTGCACTAAAAGCAGGATAATTCCCTCGGGACACTTGTCCGTGATGACCCGGTAACCGTACCCAATGGTGGTTTCGGTCTCGATTGAGAATAAAAAGGCTGAGACAAACCCATTGAGGTTGCTGACGCAGGGGGTCCACGTGCTGTCCCCTATGTGATCCATGTCCCCTCGCATGTAGGCAATGAGCCACCAGATCATGCCGAAGAAGAGCCAGGTCACCGTGTAAACCATGACAAAGATCAGCAGGTTGAACCTCCACTTGAGATCCACCAGGGTGGTGAAGATGTCAGTCAAGTACCGATAAGTCTCTCTGACATTCCCGTGGTGGACGTTGCATTTCCCATCTTTCCGAACGTACCTCTGGATTTTCCTCTTGGCACATTCTTTGCTGATGTTTTTTGGCAGATCCTCTCTCGCTTGTTTGGGCAACTTTGGTTGATGGATTGTGACAGGGCTCTCGATGTCCTGCTCCATTGAGTCTTCTTCCAGGACGTTGGCTGCCGTGGAAAACAAAAAAAACCACAGAAAAGTCATTATTCCTCTTGTTATTGCTCTAAGTCAACACACAACCTTTTCCTGTGTTGATCAATAAAATGATCATCCTTGTTCTTTGCTGAATCCATTGTGTTTTGCTAACACAAAAATTGGATGCCAAGCACCCTCATTTTATTGCTACACAGAAATAAAATGAAAACAAACTCGTTTCTTATCAGGTCATCCTACCCACACCCATATTTAAATTCCACAAGATGGGTTTAAGCAGATATCCCTTCCCCCCTCGCCCCTTTGCAGTCTAATGAATGAAATTTTTAATGCACCAAAAAAGATCTCACGGAGATAAAAGATATAAATGAGGCAATGGATTCACTTGGGGGTGAGCAGAGAAAATGAGCTATTGCTGAGCTATTTTTTCCCATCAATTGCATTGCTGTGGGGAAAGTATTAAATAAGTACAAGGAGTTTTGTTTTTTTTTCTTTTTAAAAAGCCAACAGTTTTTAGAAAGAACCAATCCTCCTCTTGTTGAAGGAAAGTTGTAATATCTATCAAGAGCAATTCAAGCACACTTCCACAGAAAATCAATGTCTTGCTGATAATGAGACAAGGAATTGTGTCTCCTTCTCCCAGCAACGTAAAACCTATGGTACTTCAGATTTCATTTGAATTCACTGTGCCTCTGGCCTTTAATTCAAGTGTACCTTGTCCTCTAATGATCTGGGCCTTTTTTTTAGTTTCTCAGCCTTTAGAGATAAATAGCTTTGCTATGGTTGTGTGCCAGGGAAAAAAAGAGTGCACTGAGGAGGAGAGTGGTTTTAATGGGATGTGTTTTGCATGGAGCACATGGTGAGGTCTGGGGTAATTGTTGTTTTCAGCTGAAATCCTTCTGTTTTCTGGAGCTTCTTCCTGCAGGAATTTCAGCTCTTGAATTCCTAATTCTTTCTCTTCTGCCTAGCTGCTGTCATTCTTCTGCCAGACTGTAAAGGGAAAAATCTTCTGGTGGGTCTGTCCAGGTGCTTGACTCTGAATACAGAGTTTCAGAATGGTTTGGGTGGGAAGGGACCTTAAAATCACCCAGTCCCCCCCTCGTGCCATGGTCAGGGACACCTTCCACTACCCCATGTTGCTCCAAGACCTGTTCAACTTGGCCTTGGACACTTCCAGGGATGGGGCAGCCACAGCTTCTCTGGGCACCCTGTGCCAGGGCCTCATTACTCTCACAGGGAAGGATTTCTTCCCAATATCCCGTCTAAAAAGCAGCACTGCTATGATTTTGTGCCATTCTTTATGGAGTGTTGCTGTCAGTTGGGTCAGTGTGGCTCTAAAGCCTTTTTCACTCCTAGAAATGTGGGCTGTGCAGCAGATCCTGTGTGAATCTCACAGCACCTGTAGAGAAAGATCACAGACCCTTGCAGAGTTTTATTGAAATATCCAGGGGTAAAAGGGGTTGTAGCCCGGTTGTCTCTCCCCCTGACCTGCTCCTCTTTCAAAGAAAGTCTCAGAGCCCTCCAGTAGCACAGAATCTGAGAGAGATTCCATGTTTTAAGGCCGTGGCCCCCATCCTGTCACCTTTTCAGTTGGCTGTGTGTCTCAGGAGAGCCTTATCAGGGCTGAAGGCAGTGGCAGCACTGGGAGCTGTGTCCCAGGGCCCTCAGTTCTGAATGAACTCCCCCAGTCAGTGACAGTGTGCCTGCTTGCATTAGCCCTGATGCTGGGCAATGCATGACAAAACACAATCAAAAGGCATTGCAGGGCCTTTGTGAGGAAGATTTAAGCCAAAGCCAGAAAATTTGAAGTTAAGGCTTCACATTTTATGCTCAGCTCTCCGTTGTGCCTAAGGAAATTCCAGTCCACAGGAGTTATCACATCACTGCAGCAACAGAATCCTCAAATAATTATGAACAACCTCTGAAGGCTCTGGCTTTTGAGGCTTTATGTTAAACTACTAATGCTGATATAATGGGGTTCATTATCTTTCAGGCAGTATGAATAATTTGCTTTCCCTTCCCAGTCAGATCCTGGCATGGACACAGAGACCAGGAGTAGGAGAATCCTGTTGGTTTAGAGAATATTCCTTACTCCTGGCCCTGCTGTGAAAGGGAATCATGTCCCAAACCTTCCTGTATGAGCATCTCTTACCAGAAATTATCCGGGGAGGGGACCCAGGTGCTGAGGGATGTGAAGGGACATCCAGGGCTGCCCTCCCACCCCACCCCTCCTGCTTTCCATGCAGTGTTTATTTCCTATGCAAGTACTTTGAGCACCTTTTATTCAGACAGCAAATTTTTACTGATGCTTTCCAAATGCTCTTTGTGGATTTGTGCATCACAGCCAGCCTGACCTGGCTTTCACAGCATGAGGGAAGCGCCACATTTTGTCAAGTGTCCACAAATTTTGTAGGAGCAGGGAGCTGCTGTCACAGTAAGTGGGGTCAGCTTGTGACAGTTCCAGCGCTGGGAGGGTTTTTCTTCACCTGGAGAAGTTGTAGTGGAGCTGGTTCTCATCTGGCTTTGTAAGGGGGCAGCTTTGGACAACAAACCCAGTGTTTAACCAATGTCTCTCTCATTACAGCATTTATTTGACACTCTTGCAGACATTTCAATCTTCCTGAGGGCATCTGGCCATTTCTAAACTCTCCAGTCTCTTCCCAGTGCTGTCGTTTCTCAATTCTCAGTCTCTGAGAGGAAAAAATTAAGGTCAAGTTTTTTGTCTTTTCTTCTTTTTTGCAAGATGCCCTTTCCTTCTTTCCCTCACCCCATCCTGCTCTGAATGAATTCCTTTGTGGAGAGTTTCTGGATCAGAACCACAGTTATCCTCTCCTGGACTGAGTTTTCACTCCAGAGAGAACCTTGGGAGCAGCAATTCCCAAAATAAGTGATCCAAAGGTTATGCATCTGTGTGTTTCCATGGAAATGCTTGACGAATAAGTTTTAAACACATGGCAGGATCCCTGCTCACCACTGAGGCCGAGGAACAGCCACATACTGTCAGTGCCTTTGCCACAAAATACTTTGACTAATTATATTTTTACTTGATATCGACCCAATTAACTTCTGCTGTTTATTTCATCTGAATTTTCCTTTTGGTTACATAATGGCTGTCATGGATCCAGGAACAGGGGAGTGAGTAGCAGCAGCCTCACTTGAGAGCTATTTTTGCTCTCTCTGCTTTTCTTCCTGACAAAAATATATACATATTATTAATCTGCATTGGCCAAAAAAAAAAAAAAAAAAGAAAAAAAGAAAAAAAGAAGGTATTTCTGAACTCTTCCTTCTCTCCCAGAAAACATTATGTTTGTTTGAACACAACAGCCAGGTAATGAGCCAATCCAGGCCAATTTAGAGGGTTCTGTTCAAATGATCTGCTCTGGTTATTCTCTGAGGTAAAACCTACAAGACATATGAGATTTCAGTGATTTGTTTAATTTCCCAGCAAATGACAAGGATCTCTCCTAAACAAGTCCCTCAACAGTTCACTTCTGTCCTGGCTGTGGCCAAATTAGCTAATTAAGTGTGCCCAGACCTATTATTTCATGTGGAGGGTAAAGAGTGGTGCAGCCCACACTTGGATTATTGAACTCCAATTGTTTTCCAGGCAGGTTAGTGTCATACAGTCTGCCAAACAGGAATAATCTGTGTCCTGAAATGGAGCCAGGAGTTGTGTGTGCTCAGTTCTGCGCTGGTCCAAACCATGCCAGGGGCTTTTGAACTGTGCCAGTGCTCAGAACATTTTAATTTTCTACTAAAACTGCATCAAATGTTGCTGTCATGTTCTTGTCTACTCCAAAGCAGCACTGGAAAGGCACAGTCCTGATTTTCCAAGCACATCCTTTTATTTAGAGCCTGTAGAACAACATGAAACCAGTGTCAACAACAAAACAGGACAGGACACACTCTCTCCCTCTGAGGCTGTGAATGTAACACATCAACATAACCCTTAAGCAATCATTTTATCATCAACAATGTGATTTTTGGTGTATTTTGGTAGTGCTGCAGAGAACTTGTTGTGGTGCTGTGCAAACACAAAGCAAAAGGAGGAACGTGAAGGGCCTGCTCGTCCAATTTAAGTACTGTAAGCCTATTTTGGTTGTGAATGATTAGCAAAATAATGAGGAGCTTCAACAGAGAATGTTGCAAATCATAACTGACCTTTCTGTAACAGAAGCTGACCTAGAAAGTTCTGTGGAAGTTTCACTGCAATTTAGTGATTTTAACTCTTGTAACACAGCTGTGAACATTTTGCGCGCAAATTCATTGAAAATGTCCCGATTTCCAAAATCATTTACAGCCTAAAAATTGCTCTCATGGACTTTACTGCATGCAGAGAAATGTGTTGAGCAGGCACTGTGATTCCTGTCTGCATTCCCCCCTTTCCTGGTGGGATGAGGGCCACTTTTAAGTGAAGGTCCAAGTTTGGCTTTTGGGAAGTCTCAAGAGTTTTACCTCTCGTTTGCTGTGGTCCCCAACCTCCCTGGCACTGCATCCATCTGTGGAATATTTTGTCGTAGACATCCTTTTCACTAAAATCCTTTCGTGAGGATTTTTTCCTTCTGAGAAGCTGTGGCCTCAGAAACAAATGTAAACAATAGGTTATCTGCTGCTGTGGAATGCAACAGGTCTGTCTGGATTGGCCCAGATTGGATGTTTAGAAATAATGGCCAATCCAGAACTGAGAGCTCTCTCGGACTGTGCCGAGAGAGTGGGGTTTGTTATCATATTTTATTTTTCTATTCTTAGGTTAGGTAGCAGGTTCTGGAAACTCTCCTTTCTTCTTCTTTTTAGTATAGTTTAAATAGATGTATATATCATAAAATAATAAATCAAGCCTTCTGATCATGGAGTCAGATCTACGTCTCTTCCTTCATCCCAAAAACCTTTGTGACCACCGTCACAATATTTGGCAGGACCTGGTGGCTCTTTGGGCTCCCCTGTGGGGATGCTGGGCTTTGCAGAGCACAAGGAATTTCTTGTAGCCTTCAACGCCCCAAATCCGCGTTGTTCTGTTTCTGCTCTTGATTGCAATGGAAGAAGTCAGAGAAGGGAAGGGGAGATTTTGGAATGCTTTGCCTCATCTCTGGATGGCTTTTGTTTCAGAGCTCTTTGAAAACTTGTTTGTGATGAGCACAGAGGGCACAGGAACACTGGAATCTGGGAATAGAGGGGGATTTGTCTGTGGGATGAACCCAGCCACATAATCCACACTGCAAGGCACCACAAGATATGAGGAGAAAGGGTCTTGTTTAGAGAAAAAAAGTGGAGTCTTTTATGATCAGCTAGCAACTGTAAGCAGTCATTATCATCGAGCACAGATCCTTTTCCCTGAAAAAGAAAGGAATTAGGATCTGATCCTGCACTGTTGAAATCAATGCAAGATTGACTATTCACTCAGCTGGAAGCATTGCTGGGCCTCACTTTGAAACGTTGGAGTGCTCAATAAACACTGACTTGGCAAATCTCTTCAAGACCCAAATTGCTTCTTTGCACCCATGGAATCATAAACCTAATTTCAGAGGGAGCATGCGTGTGACTGAGATTTATTTCAGCAGCAGCTTTCACTAAAAAAGACATGAAATGAGATATATTTATGATTAGAAAAGAGATTGTAAGGATGATACTTTGTTTTTTTCACATTACCTGCTTCATCAGTGCCTTCGAATCCAACTCGATAAAAATAATGTTCTACTATTTTAATTTCTTTTAAGCCTGTACAGCTGCAAGAAATCAGTCTGAGTAACACTCTGTGTCTCTGCAGTACAAACATTTCCATTCATTCCTGATTCTTGGCCCTTTTATTATGGAAGGTGGAAAAATTAATCTGATAACTCAAATTTAAAAACACATTACTCCATTTTTGGTAGTCATTTGACCTTGTAGTTTTTGTCTTGGATGCTAACCAACTTCATTGCAGAATTTACCACTGAAGGCTCCAGAATGCTGTTTTTACATCTGCTTTGCTAAATTTATCTTCATTTGAATCACAGGGAAGCCAAACAGCCTTGGCTGGGTAACATTTATGGGGCAATGTAAGAAGTCTGCACCTGGCTGTAGGACGGTGAACCTGCAAAGATGTTCAGAGACAGCTGATTATCATCATCTTCATCCTTTCACATGGCTGTGGGTCCCAAATTAGATTAAGAAACTTGTTTGCTCCCTGAAGCCTGAGCTCTTGGAGTCAGCGCTTTTTCAGAGCCATCTCTAGAGCAAATGCCTGGCACTGAACAAAGATTTCTGGAGTAAGGAGAGGTTTCCTGTCAGATTAGTCTTTTACCAGGTTTTTAGCTCCCAGAAAAGCTTGAGACTGAGCCTCAGAGCAGGTATTTCTGTGTCCAGGGCCAGGCTGGACAGGGCTTGGAGCAACCTGGTCTAGTGGAAGGTTCCCTGCCCTTGGAACTGGATGACCTTTAAGGCCCCTCCAACCCAAACCATTCTGTGATTTCATGATTCTGTGATTCCATAATGTCCTTGTCCTATCCACAACCACTGCAGAAATCAGCCTCCTCAGAGCCCTGTTTCCTCTAACAAGGTGACAAAGCTGAGATAAAACATTTTTTGCACTTGGAAAATGCTTACTATTGTCAGTGCTGCTGCCAGCAGTGGCACAAGGACAGCAGCAGAGACAGCCCAGGTGTGCCAGCCTGAGTTGTGCCGCCTGGCAACACCAGAGCTGGGCTCTCCTTTGCTGTTTCCGTGTGCCAAACCAGGTGCTGCCAGAGGGATAACAGGGATCACTGATGGATCCTGGTGCTGCCAGGCCCCATCAGCTGTGTCTGAGGTTGGAAATGGGGCTGTGTGTTCTATTCCCATCTGTCAGAGCTGGGGCAGTTCTCTGCTGTCCATGGGGCAGTTTTTTCTTTATCTCTCCCACAGCCAACCCTCCCTGCAGGAGATCTCTGCTGTCCATGGCCACTGAGTGTCCCTGCAGGGCTGATCCAATTCCAGCATCCCATGGGGAGATGCTGCGCCCAGGGGAGGAGCCAAGCATTCCTACCTGGATCCAATCTGAGCCTGGCACAGCACAGCAGCCTTTGCCCCCTGCATTGCCAGAGGAGCAGCTTTCTGCTGCCCTGCATTGCCAGAGGGAGCCCAGGCCCATCTGCAGCAGCCCTGGAGCTGCAGAGGAAAACTCCCCCCTTGTGCAGGATCCCTGCTCCAGCAGCAGCACAGCTGGCACTGCAGGAGGGCTGAGCCTCCATGGGATGGGGCTGTGCCACCCCCCTGACACACAGTGGCAGTGGTTTTTGTTTTTTTTTGTACTATTACATTTGTATTTTTAATTTTCCTGGTAAAGAACTGTTATTCCTATTCCCATATCTTTGCCTGAGAGCCTTTCAATTTCAAAATTATAATAATTCAGAAGGAGAAGGTTTACATTTTCCATTTCAGGGGAGGCTCCTGCCTTTCTTAGCAGACACCTGGCTTTTCAAACCACGACAAGCTGCAAATCCTGGCCACACTTTTGCCTTCTGAGACCTCTGGGTCAGACAGGTCCCCTGACTTTCTGCAAGGTGTCCTTGTCTAATGTGATCTCTGAGATTTCTTTTTCCAGTTACTCAACACCAATTATTTCTGCCAGTTGCTATCAGGTGTCTGAATGCCAGAATTTTTGTCAGTTACAAAATTTCTCCAAAAATCTCCTGGGAACTCAGCTTTTCTTCTCTGTGAGGTGTACCAGGAAAAGGGGAAAGCGTGAAAAACTTGTATTGACCTTATTGTTATCAATTTTAAACTGTACTTATACGCTTTAACTGCTAGAAATAATAAATAAATTAATTAAAAATCTGCTTAAATCAGTGAATATTCTGGATTGTAAGGAATCTCTAAAGGTTTCAGTGTGCTGCTCAACACAGAACAAACTTCTAGAGCGCACCTCTGAGGAGAGTAGGGCTTCATCTTCTCTGCAGCTTCATTTTTGCACCTGAGGTCAGCCTCACAGAGAAATTACATGAGGGCTGGTTAAATTCTGATTTCTCCCGGTATTCTCTTTACTGATTACATGGAAAAAGAGAATTCCCAACTTTTGTGGGAAGAGATTCTCGCGATTTTTTTTTCCCATCACAATTTTCCCGACTGAAAATTCTGGGAACAAAAACGAGCTGATCAGCTGAGCTATTTTGTGTAGATAATTCTGGCCCAAACATTTCACACAGATAATTCTGACTCATTTAATTCTTCACTATGTAATATCTCTGATATCTGGGGAGTTCTCCTGGTTGTTTCTGGAAGTGTAAATAGGAGTTTGGCTGCCCTGTCCAGTGGCGACCGCACTGCTAATTTAGTAAATTGATTGTTTTGGCTTTGGCCCAATTAGTGTTCCAAGAAAATACCTGGGAAGGGTTTGGGAGACAGGATGTGCTTCCATTCAGCAGCATGGATGAGATTGAATCAGATTTGGCTTTTTACACTCTTGTCTGCCAACACAGTTCCACCTTTGCTCCCTCAGACACCTCCAGGCTCTCATCTCACCTTGCTTAAAGCAGCATAAACCCCTGGCCTGCAACACAGACCTCACCTTGTTCCAGATAATTGGAAGTGGCAAAAAAATCACTGTTAATAAACTAATTATGTCTTAAAACCAAGAGAAGGTCCCCACAAGACTCAGGGCCAGGTGCTCTGCAGTATGACTTGGACATCTTGTACTGCTTGGTCTCAAGGCTGCAGAACCATTCCTGGTTTTATTTAACATTGTAGATGGACTCAGCTTGGTGGTGAGGCTGGTGCATGTTCCAACATGGGAAAAGTTTGGAAATCAAGGCAGGCAGTTTGTCAAAGTCTGTGTGTCCAGTTAGGTCACCAGAGAGGAGAGAAATGCACCCTCTCAGAAGGAGTTGCTGTCACCAATTTTTGTACTGGCAGGAGAAGCCAGCCCCTCTTTCCTTGCTGTTTTCTATCCCAGCTCTGTTCCTGTCCTTTCCCCCCTTTTTCGCCTGAAGTCAGGGTGTTTTCACTTGAATCTTTGTCCTTGGCATAGCCAAATCCAATATTTTCCTGCATTGCTGAACAACCTTGAGGCAGCCTTGTGCCTGAATATTCACAGAGCTCCTTGGGCAGGTGCTGGAACCACCTTGACTACGCCAGCACCCTCTGACAGCTCCTTTGCTTTGATCAATGAACTCTCCTAAATAAAAGGCAGAGGAATGATGGAGAGGGATATTTTTGGTCAGAAAGGAAGGGCTTGATTCCATCAAGATGCTGAAGCAGTCAAGTGAAACCAATAACTTATGCAATGGTCTGAGAAGCAAGGCCAAGAGCTTCTAGCACCTTCCTACCAAAAGGGGCAGAAGAGTTTAGATGTTGATAAAGACCTTGGATCTGATCAGTTTCAGGTTAGAGGATATCAGATGACTTTGAGAGAGTTCACTTTTGCTCTGCAAAACATTTGTTTGCACTGAATAACCTTTCCCTGGGTCAGGATGGTCACTGGCTGGGGAAAGCCCTGCCACTTGCACCAATGCAAAGCAAATATTTCCACGTTTCTGACTGCCCTTTGATACCAATTTTGCAGCTTCTTTGGGCAGCAAAATTCTGGGAGAACAGCTCAAATCCCACTGGTAAAGATGAGGTATTTGAGCTAAGAAGAACTGTCAATTCCTTTCTTTTTTCCCCAAAAAATACAGACTACAGGGAAAAGAATGACTTTGGAGGGCAGATATGTGATTCCTCCTGCCCTCCAATTTTTGACAGAAGAATGAAAACATGTCAGAAACTTCTCTCCTGAAATTGTATTCTTTTCCTCAGTCAGCTTCCAGCCAATCTGGCTGCCCCCAAGGACACAGACATTGCCCAAGCATATTGGTTTGCTTGCTGCTGTTACTGCTGCACAAAGTTAAAGAAAGGATGGAAAACACTGGAAAAATTGAAACAGAAAATGATAATAATTACTTTTTAAATCTGGTAATGGAGATCTCTTTCTTGACGACTTCCCTGAAGCCGAAGGGGAATTTTGATGGCTTTTGCTTCTATTTCAGGAGAGCAGGATGCTCCTCCTATACAAAACTCAGGCAAGACTTTAATTTTTACACACTTGAGAAGAAAAATGACTGTAATATTTCACTGGGGAAACAACATTTCTGTGGCTTCTGCTTTCCCTCGTGGTGGTGACTTGCAGGATGTTCACAGTTTTCTGTTGGTTGAGGTGGCCTAAGATGCAAACCCAAACTCTGCCATCCAAAAGTTGCCTCAAATAATATCTCAGGGGTCAGGCAATTACCCCTCTTAAAATTAGTTTATCTCAACAGCTCTTGTGTTCTTTCCATGCTGCTCCTTCTCCATTTTTTCAGGTGATAATGGGATTTTGGCTGCTTTTTTAAAGTTAAATAATGAGGCCATCACTGCCTTCCTCCCCTTTCCCTGCCAAAAGAAGTCACAGTGAAATACAAAGACCTGGTTTCTTGCTGATGATTTTCCCTTTTGTGCAGTTTATAGACTGCAGAGGAGAAAACAACTGAGAAATCAGGCTGGAAGTGACATCCAGAAAAAAGAAACTTTTAAAAACCCTGCATAATTTAGCTGGGTCAATGTTTGGTTTCAGGCTGTGGTGTTTTGATAACCTGGAAATGGTGAGTTCAGAATGGCACTTTAGCAATGTTTCCTAAGGAAATGAGCCTTATCCATCACCCTGTCTGGCCTCCTCTGAGTCATTTCTGAAACTGTGGTTGGTATTTAGGCTTTTGGATCCCTTTCAGAACTTCAGTGAGATTTTGGAACCCTCAGAAATACTAAATTCCTACCAATGTCATGAAAACAAGCTGAGTTAACCGCACTATTGGACACCAAGAAATCCATCTCTATAAGAGGGAGTTGCAAGAAATATTTCTTTTTTTTTTCATGGTTGCTGCTGCTCCCAAAGCTCCAGCAAATATTTTTCAGTCAAATATTTTTTCAAACCACAATTCCCCTCCATGTCCCTGTGAAGAATCTTCAAGACGAAAAACCCCTGCTCCTGCTTTGTGTGCTTGGATTTTCCAAGCTGCATCTGCCTGATTCTCATTCTCCACCTTCAACCCCAGCTTAGCTTAGGTCAGACTTTGTGGGTTTGTCCACAAAACAATTGGAGTGCAATGAGATAAAACTGACTCAACTCATGCTTTTTAATTTTTAAGTAAGAGTTTGAGTAAACATATGTTTGGTTTCAATCCAGATTTTTTCTTACTTTTGTTTAAACTGAATGAAAAACTTCATATTTTTTCTGCAATGAGCATCAGCCCCACAGGATTTTATACTCATACCCATCTAAGAAGTTGTTCAAAGATGTATTCACACAAGGACAATATCAGACCCAACAAGAGTAGAAATATAAGTTAAAACCACAAAAAAAATCTTTCCATGTTAACAAATAGCAACATTTTGTCTTGAAATAAGCAATTCAGTGGTGTCTAAATTACCATTTACTGTGCTATTTCACTTAAGACACATAATAAAGTAAATAGGTCTATAAATTTGCTTGAAAAAATCTCAAAAGAGTTGCTGCGAAATTGCTATAATTGCTCTAATTGCCATTATCCTTTTCTATAGGGATGTAAGTAATGGGGGAAAAAACTATTTAGAAGCAGGGAAATATTTTTTGTAAATTGGATTTGATTTGATCAACAATATTTTCCAAAATACCTTATAAGGGAAAATAAATTTAATTTCAAACTTTCAAAAGGTTTTATTTTGTCTGTAAAATGCTGAAATTCTGGTACTTTTAACAATACTTTCATAATTCAGATTTGCACTTCTTGTTCACAGCAATATTTTACCCAACTTTAGCAAACAAAATTGTTCAGATGAATTAAATAAACTCAAAATGGAGGGATTATATGAAAAACTCTGTAATCTCTATTATGAGTGAAGTAGGGGTTTTCTGCTTGTTTTTCTTGCTTTGCTAAAAAGTATAAAAGACTTTTTGATTGCCCTTGATTTTTCCTGTAGGTTTTTCTAATCTGGCTAAAAATAATCCATCATTCCCCAGGATTTTTCCATGCACGAGTCACCAGTTTCCTCTCTAAAAATAAAGGTCCTTTGAGGGCTAACTGGAACCTTTTGGAAAAAGGAGAAAGATTTGGCAGTGCTGGATTTTCCCGTCACCCCAGATTGCAACATCCAGTTTCTTGCAAATATCTGAGGGAGTCTTGATGGCCTTTGATTCTGGGTGGCTGAATGGAGAGGTCAACATAAAAATAAAATGTTATTGTGGAATTATGTTTTATTTCTATGGTGTGGAGGGATCTCACCAGAACAGGCTGCGCTGGTGTTATGATTTTTAAATAATTGAGATTTTTGATGGTACATTCAGCTTGCAAAGCCCATCTATCCCTTCTGGAGCAGGCAAAGCTCAGCAGAAGCACAAATAATTCAAAGCTTTCGTAGCCTTCAGATGTCTTGAGAGAAAAAAGGGGAGTTTCTGCTTTTTCCATCTCTCCTGAGTTGTGCAGGGAAAGTGAAATGAGCCAGCTGCCTTTCAGGGATGTGGCCACGGACAGCAGAAATACAGATTGCTCTTGTTAGAGCTGCTACATGAGACAAGGAATGTGCTGCACTAAAATGTGAATTTCATGTCTTTTTTAGACAGGTACAGACTCACTTAAAGAAACAGCTGATAAAGGAGCTGACCTTTTCAAGAGAAAACAGTAAACAAAAATATTGAGCCCACGGAGGGGAGCTTTTGATAAATGAATAGACTGGTAACGAGAACGTGTTTCTTGTGCATCCAAACCCAAAATTAAATGGAGAACTGAGGTGGTAAAAATAGACTTTGGCTGCTTCAGAGCAGCTTTCAGTGCATGAAATAAGGCTTGAACATTTGCAAACAAGTGAGGCAGTGTGTTGGGAAGGTTTCTGGTTTTCTTCTGTGTAAAGATAACTCAAAGACCCATCCATGAGGGGGAGGCCAGTGGCACAATCGAAATGCTTCTCTAGGGATGATGATGGAATCTCAGAATCATTTGGGTTGGAAAAGCCCTCCAAGATCATCGAGTCCAAACTGTTCCTAATGACCACCTTGTCCCCACCCCAGAGCTCTGAGTGCCACCTCCAGACCTTCCTTGGGCACCTCCAGGGATGGGGATTCCAAAACTCCCTGGGCAGCTCTTTCCAAGGCCTGAGCACCCTTTCCATGGGGAAATTACTCCTGATGTCTAACCTGGAGGGACTGATGGGGCTTTTTCTGCCTTCCCTGGTGCCCAAGCACCATGAAAGCCATGAAATTCCTCCTGGTGTCCAACCTGAAGGGGCTGATAGGGCTTCTTCTGCCTTCCCTCCTGCCCAAGCACCATGAAAGCCACCCTGGATGGTCTAAAAGTGGGACTGGTGGCTTTGTAGATGCTCAGACTTTCTCAATATGGACAAGTTGCAAGTGAGGTCTTCCAGATCAGGGCACGTTCTGATGCCTTAAGTTTTAGCTTTCATATTTCCCAGATTCTGTGCTGCATTAGTGTGTAACTCTGAACTTCATATGAAGTGTTAGCAAGTTCTCCGCACAGTTCAGTCACACAAAACAATCCTTTTCCAGCCTGGGAACCAAGGACACTGTTGCAACTTCAGGCCCAAAAAGTATAAACAAGGGTAAATTGAGGAGAGCAATCTGGGAGGATGGAACTTCATAACCTGAAGCTGTAATTGGACAATTAACCCCAATATGGAAATGAACCAAAACCTATAAAAGTGTGAAAACTCGTGACTCGGGGCCCATCTTGGGTGTAGCCCCAGCTGGGCTCTTGTGCTGCCCAAGGTGGATCCTTTATTAAAAAGGCCTTTTTAATAAATCCCTGCTTTATTCCTTTAACTCTGCCCAGCCTCTGTTCCAGGCAGCCTCTCAAGGCCATGGCAGAAATGCACCTGGATTCATTTTCAGTGACAAAATCTTCAAAGGTCTGGTTGTGCTCTGGTTTGCATTGAAGCATCAGAGGACATGGATGTGAGGGACAGAAATAAGGATGCTGGAATGCCCAAGATTTGGAGGAATGGAGGGCAGAGTGAAATACTTGGGACTGTAATGCGTGTGTTTTAACAGAGAGAAGGAGAAAGAGAAGCAGGTGGTGAGGAAGGGGGAAGGAAGGAAGGAAGGAAGGAAGGAAGGAAGGAAGGAAGGAAGGAAGGAAGGAAGGAAGGAAGGAAGGAAGGAAGGAAGGAAGGAAGGAGGCACTACAGCAACAGAGAGAAGGGACTGTGTTTGTTTTTGAGAGGTGACAGAAAAGAATTTGCAGGATCCAGCCTCGTCTCAGTTTGTTCCCAGGGTGAGATAGTTGTCTTTGTGTTATGGAGAATATTTCTGTTTAATTCATTTTATATCTGGTGGCAAAATAGCCTCATCTTTGAGCTGTAACTTCCTTCTCTTTGTCCAGGATGAAGTTTTCCAGGCCAGGTTGGATGGAGCTTGGAGCAGCCTGGGATAGTGGAACGGGCCAACAAAGGTTAAGGAAAGCCTGGAATGTTCAGCCTGAAGAGGGTGAAGGCCGAAAGGGTTGACATGGAGATGGAAAATGGAAAATCCCATGGATCTCACACAATGAGTTTGGTTTCAAAACAGCTGAAGTTTGTTGGTTTTAAAACAAGGAAGTTTTCCTTTAACAGCAGGTAGTGGCTGCTGTAGCTTGCTCCCTCTGGGAGGCTGTGGATTTGGAAAATATCAGGACATCTGGAAGTTTGGCAAACCCCTAGAATCCTAGAATGGCCTGGGCTGAAAGAGATCATCCAGTGCCATCCATAATCAACACTGTTAAGGCTCTTTCAAAATTCTGCTTTTCTACCCACAACTGTGAAGCTCAAGAGTTGCTAGATTATTATTTTGGTGAGGAGAGTTTGACGCCCGATAACTTGAAGTGTTCAGGTTTTTGGGCTGATGAATTGCATCAGGCAGGCTTGGACCTGGATAACTCACGGAATCATGGAATCACTGAGAGGTTTGGGTTGGAAGGCCCCCAAAAATCATCTCATCCCATCCCTGCCATGGCAGGGACACCTCCCACTGTCCCAGGCTGCTCCCAGCCCCCGTGTCCAACCTGGCCTTGGGCACTGCCAGGGATCCAGGGGCACCCTGTGCCAGGGCCTGCCCACCCTGCCAGGGAACAATTCCTAATTCCCAATATCTCATTTAACCCTTTCCTCATTCAGTTTAAGTATAGAAAAGGTCTTTGAATAGATAGGGTTAGACCCTCCAAGGGCTCTACTGTCAGCTTACACAGGAATAAGTGAGAAATGGATCCCCAGGCTCATGTGCTCACTCTGTCATGGGATTTTTATATTTTTTAATATTTTCCCAGCTGTCCAATACACACATTTCTCTTTCTGAAGCCATGGGCATGCTCTCCAATACTCACAGGAGGTTCATTAGAAGTGGACAGATGCTAAGCAAGATATTTTGCCTCTCCTCTGAGAGAATGTTGTTAAAGTAAATACTGTGATCAGTTGACATCAGAAATGATTTGGCCCTAATTCAGTGCTAAAAAAACAATTTCTGAGTTCAAATATAGAGTCTTACATTTATTTTTTCCTAGCCTTGCTAGTTTCCAAGGAGATCTAACCATGTAGATTGTCTGCAAAGGTGGTAATTAGCCAGCAATGAACAAGATGGACACAAAAAACTTACTGGCAAAAATCAAAATTTCCAGGCAGTTCTGTCAGAGCATTCCTTTTCAGACATCCTAATTTGCCTCACACCATGGTTTTGTAAACAACTGGCTTCCAGATCACTGCTTGAGCAGAAAAATGGAAAATGTCCTCAGATTGATGCAGATGGGATTTTTTTTCAGAATATCTAGCAATTAAAAATAAGATCCAACAAATTCTACTGACTATAAATAACTATAATAGTTTGGGTTTATAACCCAGTGTTCAGAAAAAATGACAAAGGGAGGAGCAAAGGCTGGGTACAAAACATGTTCCCCTTTTTATGCAACAGACTTGGAGTGAGAAATCTTGGATTTACCTTTGGAGTAAAGCAAAGACAGGATTTGAACTTGGGCTGTCCTTTATAATTGATGGGAGTGAGCAAGGGTGAAGGAGAGATTGGAAAGATCTTTACTCTCACTGACTCTTGGGAATATCACCTGAATTTCTTTATTAATCTAACCCACCAATAAAACATTATTTCAGTATATCCATATTTTTTCAATATCTATATTTTCTTCCTTAGAAAAGCTGCTGTTTAGTTGAAAGGTATTTCCTAGTTTGATGAAAACATATAGATTTTAAGCTAGAATATTATGTTCAGTAAAAAGGCCTTTTCCTGTTAAATTTCCTCATAGTCTGTGTAACTTCCAGACACATCTGGAATCACACTAAAGGAGAAGCCTTAGAAGAGAAGTCCTTTGAAATATCAACAGTGGAAGGGTCAGTGTGGCTGAGAATTTATTCCTGAGAGTTACCTGGAGACAGCCTGTGTGGAAAAAAGGGGGAAATCCTCCAGTTTGTATCTGGATTGTCACTTTGAGAAGTTGGAGTGAGGTGGGGGCTGCCACGTCCAAGGGAAAGGAGGAGAGAAAATGGCCTCAAATGGCATCAGGGGAAGGTTCAGATTGGAGATTAAAAAAAAAATCCCTGTCAGAGTGGTCAGGCCTTGGGATGAGCTGCCCAGGGAGGTTTGGAGTCCCTGGAATTGTCCCAGAGGAATCTGGATGTGGCCCTTGGGGACAGGGCTTGGGGTGATGCTGCTGGGGCTGGGGTGGCGCTGAAGGTCTCTTGATGAGTCTGTGATTCTGTGATGATTATTATGATTTCCAAAAGGCCTGGATGAAGTTTTTGCCCTTGTTTCTGACTTTCACGCCTCCCTGTATCCCAAGATGGATCTCCTTTGTGTCAACAAATGGATATTTATTTCCATCTACACAGAATGTGTGGGAATCATGTGTGAAATGAATAGTGAGGACCTGAGGTATGTGGAACACAAAACAAGGAATGTGCATTCAGGAGGAGTGGGGGAGATGCACAGAAACCTCTCCTTTTTTTTTCCTTTTTTTTTTTTTCTTTTTTTTATTCCCTGTATATAAACACAATTTTTTCCCACTGGATACTGAGCTCTGAAATGGTGACTAAACCCTTTATTTTGAAGCTGTTACTCCTCCTCCAGCTTGTGAGAGTGGTATTTTGTACTGTACATGAAGCTGCATCACAGACATTTTTATCTGATGCTTCCTCGAGCCGGCAACAGGGAGCAGCAGCAGAACAAACATTTCCCTCTGGCTGCTGGACACAGCCCCGGAGCCCAAGAGGGCAGGGAGTTTGTAACTCAGGATTGTGGTGGAAGCTGAAATGATCAGGGTGAAGTGGAGAAAGCACCGGTTTATATAATCCCAGCCTCTGGCAGTGGAGGGGGTTGGAGGATTTACCTGCTCACATTCACAGCAAGGGAAGCTGGCCTGGATTGAGAGGTTTTTTTCACTCTATTTGCACCTCTGCAAATGTTGGGATAAAAAGGATAACGGCCTAAGAAGCTTCTGTGGATTGTTATGTAATGAGATAATGGGCTCCTCACATTTGCTATTCTTGTTTATCTACAAGGACTCTAAGGAGAGCTACAGCAGAGGGTCCTCAACAAGATTCCTTGAAGTTTGATAAATTTGGGATTGGGAGCAAAGAGAATTC
>NW_005054553.1:183732-186731 GCF_000277835.1 Geospiza fortis | reverse complement strand
GCCACCTCCCTGCTCCAGCAGGGCCATCCCCGAGCACAGGGCACAGGGCTGGGTCCAGATGGCTCTGGAATGTCCCCAGGAGGAGCCCCCAGAGCCCCTCTGGTCTCTGCTCAGGGCTGGGCACTGCCCAGGGCACAAGTTGTGCCTCCTGTGCAGGGGAATTGCTGGGCTCAGGCCCTGCCCGTGGCTCTGGGGCCATTGCTGGGCCTGGAGCAGAGCCTGGGCCTGCTCTGACCTCTGCACACAGGGACAGACACAGGGACAGACACAGGGACAGCCAGGGACAGCCAGGGCCAGGCAGGGCTGAGGCCCCTCTCTCTGAGTCTCCTTTTCTCCAGGCTGAGCAGCCCCAGCTCCCTCAGGGGTTCCTCACAGGGTTTGTGTTCCCAGCCCCTCTCCAGCCTCGTTGTCCCCTCTGGATGTGCTCAGTGTCCCAAGGTCCTTCCCAAGCTGAGGGGCCAGAGCTGGGCACAGCACTCCAGGTGTGCCCTCAGCAGTGCAGGGACAGAATGACCTCCCTGCTCCTGGGACAGCCAGGGACAGACACAGGGACAGACACAGGCACAGCCAGGGACAGCCACAGGGACAGACAGGGACAGACACAGGGACAGACAGGGACAGACAGGGACAGCCACAGGGACAGACACAGCGACAGACACAGGGACAGACACAGGGACAGACACAGGGACAGACACAGGGACAGACACAGGGCCAGGCAGGGCTGAGGCCCCTCTCTCTCCCTGGGCTCCTCTCCAGGCTGAGCAGCCCCAGCTCCCTCAGCCTTTCCTGGGCACGGAGCTGCTCCAGGCCCTTGCTCAGCTCCAGGAGCTCCTGGCCCTGCTGTGCTGAGGAGCCAGAGCTGGGCACAGCAGCCAGAGGTGCCCCAGGGTGGGCACAGGGGCAGGGTCAGCCCTGACCTGCTGGCAATGCCCATCCCAGTGACCTCCAGGTCCCCAGAGTTAGTGAAAGGGAAAGGAAAAGTGTAACCACCCACACTGGGTGTTATTTGTGTGGGTACCAAAGAAGCTGAAACCCTGTTTCTAAATTAATCTAAGCTGCAACCCCTTTTCTAACTTCTAAAACCCCTTTTTTTAAGTTACTCTTAAATCTGGGGCGGATCCACACCAGGAGCTGATGGCCTGACCTGCCGCACAGGGGCCCCCAGGGCACCACAGCTTCCCCCGGGTACCCTGTTTATTATCTCTGTCTTCTTACACAGAGCAACATCTGCAAGCCACGAATAAAGCTGATGTGGTAAATGCCCATCAGTTACAGCTGATTTCAGGCTGACCCGAGCAGGCAATCTGACCTCAGTGCCATTCACATGGAAATGAAGTACAAGCTCCTATTGCAGGGATGCTGTGGCTAAATGGGAAACATCTTGTTTTTGTTCTGTGATCAGTTTTAACAAATTGCCTGGCTCGCTGGCTTTCACCTTCTTTCTTCTGCAATTACCTTGATTATTTGCTTTTACATTTAGTATTTGTACAACTTGTGTCTCGTAAAGCCTCCCTGTGGAATCAATGAATGAATCAATCAATTTCTCACTCACCCTGCTCATCCTCTCAGTCCAGTTTGAGTGTGCTGGTTTTATTTGGTCCAGACAAAATTAATAACTGGAGCTAAAAACTGCAGCTGTGTGCACTGGTGTGTTTGTAGGAGGCAGAAATATATTATAACATCTCCACATTGGTAGGGGAAAAACAGTGCTTAGTGTTGTTCGCAAAATTTTCCCTCTCTTTGGCAGGCTGAACACATTTAATCTTCGGTGGTGTTATCCCAGGAACATTAATGCAAATAAAACTGGCCTGGAATTTAGTCTAAGGGAAGTAATGGCTCAGTCAGGAGTGGCAGAGTGACATTTCAGGGCCATACTATGCTGTGCATCAAATCCAGCAATTTTAAAAGACCTTTTTGACCTTTTGATTAAAAAGACTCCCAGCATTTGTTCTTCTCCACCTCTTCATAAAGCTGTCACTGTTTTCAGTCCTTCTGTTGCGTTCTCTTCCTGCCTAAAATAAAATGAAACTGTTGCCCTCTGGGCAAGTGACTTGGAGCTGGAGAACCAGCCTGGATCCACAGGAGTGCTCACCCACACTCTGTTCTCCTATGGAGAGCAGGACCAGGGGACAAACAGCAGGCTGGAATTCTGTCCATGGCATCTCTGGCCTAGCAAGGCACCTAATGCTGGTCCAGTATTGCTTTCATATCCAGTTTTACTTGGTCAAGTGCTCAACTTGTCACATCCAAAAGCACAGGGCGAGCTGGCTGTGGACACTTTGGGCTCTTAGCAATTTCTGTAGAATCACAGAATGTCCTGAACTGTGAGGGATCATAAAGTTCTGCTCCTGGCCCTGCCCAGACCCCACCAAGCCCAGCCTGGGCATCCCTGGCAGCGCTGGCCAAAGGCTCCTGGAGCTGTGGCAGCCTCGGGGCCGTGCCCATTCCCTGGGCAGCCTGGGCAGTGCCAGCACCCTCTGGGCAAGAACCTTTCCCTAAAATCCAACCTAAATCCCTCCAGACCCAGCTCCAGCTGCTCCCTGGGTCCTGTCCTTGTCACTGGAGGTGAGGCTTTTGTCCAAGTGGCCACTGCTGAAATGCCCAGGTGTTTTCACAGAGAGCTCAGAGAGGATCAGAGAAAAGGAAAAGTAAAAGCTGTCTCTGTAATTCAGTAAACTCTGGGCCAGATTGATGCCTTGTGCAGGCTGCCCCAGAGCAGAGGCTGGGCAGAGCTAAAGAATAAAGCAGGGATTTATGAAAAGCATCTCCTCCATGGATGCACCTTGGGCAGCACCAGAGCCCAGCCAGGGCTGCACCCAAGATGAACCAAAATGGCCCCAAAATGCACGAGCGCTCCCGGGGTCTCTCCCTGGGATCAGTTCTGCTCCATTTGCACCTTGCAGTTCATTGTCCCATCCCAGCTTTAGCCCCTGCAGTCCCACCCTGCTTGTTTTTCTCTCTCCAGCCCACGGGGTTTGTGCTCCTGGGCTGAGATTTGG
>NW_005054553.1:154318-183681 GCF_000277835.1 Geospiza fortis | reverse complement strand
AGAGGCACAAGAAGGCCTTTACATTGTAAAGTCTCTATTCTAAATATTTAATAATAATAAGTATTTAATAACAGATAAGTATCTAACAATAGATATTAGATTATATTTAATAGAATCTTAGAATCATGAAGACTGGAAAAGCCCTCCCAGCCCATGGAGTCCCATCTGTGCCTGATCCCCACCTTGTCCCCAGCCCAGAGCACTCAGTGCCACCTCCAGGGACGGGCACTCCAAACCTCCCTGGGCAGCTCTTTCCAATTTCCTGCAGCTCAGGCTCTCCCTGCTGGGTTGGTGTTGGGGTGCTGGGGGCAGCTCCTGGGCTCTCTGCTCCTGCTGATGCCAAGCAGTGGCTGCCAGGGCAGAGAGGGTTGCCAGGGAGGAGGAGTGGGAAGATGTGGCCTCAAATGGCACCAGGGCAGGCTCAGGTTGGAGACTGGGACAGAAAATTTCCCTGGCAGTGGTCAGGCTTTAGGCTGAGCTGCCCAGGGAGATTTGGAGTCACTAAATTGTCCCAGAGCAGTCTGGACGTGGCCTTGGGGACAGGGTTTGGTGTGATGCTGGTGGGGCTGGGGTGAGGGTGGGACTGGTTTTTGATGATTTTGTCTCACTTCAAAGACTGAAAAGAAACATCCAATTAGTTCCATGGTGGAAAACCAATGGGAAATACAACTGAGGAAGGACAGCCTTCTTTTGGTGTGAATATTCTGACATTCCAAAGAGATTATGCATTTACAACATTTAGAAATTAAAAATCCTATTCCTACTATAGAGACAGGTAAAAATATCCCATTTCTGGCTCTTCTAAGTCCATCACAGTGCCCTGAATCCCCAAGGTTTTTCCTGTTGCAGTTGTGTTCCTCAAAAACTATTTCAGTTATCTTTGCCCCAGTTTAAAAGTTTTGGAATGGAAATCTTGGGGTACATCTTCCAGACTGGGATCTGTAACATCCTGACCAGTTTTTAAAAATTGCCTAAATGTAATCTATTCACTCTTTTTTTTTTTTTTTTGTTTTTTTTTTGTTTTGTTTTATTTCTTTTTTAATGGATGTGCTGATATTTAGCTTTAATAAATCCACTTCCTGCTAGCTGCAAATTCCAAAGAAACTCTCTTATGGAAAAGGACATTAGGAGGATTGCAAGCATTTAATTTTTCTCCTGACCCTTGCAAACATGAGTATGAAAGGAGGGTGATGATCACACTGTTGACAAGGGGTATAATTAGCATTTGCTTACACTTCATAGTTCCTGCTCTGGGTGAAGTGGTGGATGGATGATAATTCTATGGAATGGAAAAGAGAGGCTTTGGAAAGGGAGAGAATCTGTTGTTATAAATGAGGGAATTTAAAGAGGCCAAAACCATAAGTAGAGTTTAATAGATGTGGGAAATAATAACAATTCCAGTTGTGGTTTTTTCCTATAGGCTTTTCATCCTTAATAACTTTTCTGTCTAAAATAAAACAGAAATACAGTTGATTTCCCAAAATAAAAGAGGAATAAAGTTGATTTCCCAGTTGCTCTGGGATGTCTGTGAAAGTAAAATCCAATTTTGATGTTCTATCATTTTTCTTTGCTTTTTTTTTAGAGCTCCCTCTAAATTTTAGGGCTTTCTAGCACAGAGTTTGTTACAAAAGTGGTGGAAATCAATACCAGTGTAATACCTTGTTTTCTCAGATGCTGTTTTTGGATTGAGCACTATTCTTCCATGTTTTCAAAGGAGCTGAAAAGGCCACCAGGATGAGCAGAGGGATGGAGCAGCTCTGCTGGCAGGAAAGGCTGGCACAGCTGGCATTGTTCACCTGCACAGGAGAAGCTTTGGCCTGAGCTCAGGGTGGCCTTGCAGGGCCTGCAGGAGCCCCAGGAAAGCTGGAGAGAGACAATTTCCAGGGGATGCAGGGACAGCACCCAGGGAATGGCTGCCAGTGCCAGAGGGCAGGGCTGGATGGGATCTTGGCAATGAGGAATTGTTCCCTGGCAGGGTGGGCAGGGCTGGGATGGAATTCCATCCCTGGATCCCTGGCAGTGCCCAAGGCCAGGTTGGACACTGGGGCTGGAGCAGCCTGGGACAGTGGGAGGGGTCCCTGCCATGGCAGGGGGGGGGGGAGATGATTTTTGGGGTCCTTCCTACACAAAGGCCTCAGTGATTCCATGATTCCATGAGTTATCCAGGTCCAAGCCTGGCTGATGTCATTCATCAGCCCAAGAACCTGAACACTTCAAGGTATCGGGTGTCAAATTCTCCTCACCAAAATAATAATCCAGCAACTCTTGAGCTTCACAGTTGTGGGTAGAAAAGCAGAATTTTCAAAGTGTCTTAGCAGTGTTAATTATGGAGGGAAAATGAGTAACAGCCAAGGAGAAATCAGAAACCATAGCAGAGATGTTGCTCTGCCTTTTCAAACAGAGCTTACTGACCAAACCCTGTGTGAAAAACATCTTGCAGCATTCAGTGCCTCACATTAATGAAATTATTCACTCCAGTTGTGGAATTTGTCAGCATTTCAGGTGAGGCAGCTTTATGTTGAAGATAATGTTCTGAAAGCAATAAATCCTCCTACCAGTCCTACTATTCTCAAATCCTTTTTCGGGAAGAAAAAATATCCTTTCCCTCATACAAGATATTTTGGTTTTAATCCTAAAAAATATTTTTTGATTCCAACCTCTCCCCCCAAAAGCTCCAAGAATAAGGATGCCCCTTGGATTGGGGTTAAACAGGACATTTTACTCAAGTGGATTCACAATTGTTCATTTCAAACTGGAGAGGGCAAAAGGGAAGAAGAGTTTTCCTTTCCATGTCTGATGCTTCCTCCTCAAGTAGCATTTCATATTTTTGAACTTTTTCTTAGATGACCCCATAGAAATGAAAGCTTTTCTATTGTGAAATTAATGAGATATAAAAGATTTAATTCAAATATTACCTTTAGGCTGCAGAACTTTATCAAAGCATCTTAACTTTTTTTTCCTAGCACATAAAAACTTGAAAACTTACAGGGACAGAAATTAGAAAGATCAAGGAAATGAAGTTGATTTGCTCTGTTAATACTGATTTCTAAGAATATTTTATTTCTGTTAATTGTTTTGTTGAGTCTGTTCTAAATACCAGACAAAAACCAATGTAATTTTTCACTTTGGTAAAGCTTAAAGAAAAAAAACCATGCCATGTAGGTTTTTGTACCTTTTTGTTGACTCTACATTTATGACAGAGAAGAAATTTCCCTTTTGTTTTGAGGTTTTCACATAATGGGTGATTCTAGAAAGTGAAAAACCCCAATAGTGTTCAAAGACCTGTGGGCAGGACAGTGAAAATTCCTTTTCAGGAATGTTTTAGTTCTTTCCCTTCCTGCTCAGGCTCCCAGTCTGAGCTGAGTCATAGAAAATCTGAATATATTCCTGCCTGCTGTCCCCATCTAGACCTTCATTTTCATTTGTTCTGTAACCTGCCTTAGGTGGGTGATTACAAAAATGAGTAAAAAGCAGCTTTGTAAGGTTTTGTCTCTAAGCATGGCTGGCTTGCAGCTGAAGCAGGAGGTGTTTAATGGGCATGCAGCACCACCAAAATGTATCCTGAAATTTCAGTGTGGGCTCATTATAAAAACACAGCACTTGGAAATTGCTCATCTATAAAGTGCTTTGAATTACACTTTTTTTTTTGTTTTTTCTCCCTAGTTCCCTAAAAACCCAAGCAAACTTCTTTATGGTGTGTTTTATCCACCACTGGAGCTTGGCAGTCAAGTGCAACTCAGTGCTGAGATCAAGATACACTTTTAGATTAAACTGATTGGTTTAAAGCCATAAATTAACAAAGCTGGGAACCACAGATTCCATGGAAACCAGAAGTACCTCAATCAATACAGATCTAAAATCAAATCCCAGGATCCCTGGGGTTGGAAAAGCCCTGCCAGCCCATGGAGTGCCAGCTGTGCCCCATGGGCACCTTGTCCCCAGCCCAGAGCACTCAGTGCCACCTCCAGGGCACACCTGCAGGGATGGGCACTGCAAAGCTCCCTGGGCAGCCCCTGCCAAGGCCTGAGCTCCCTTTCTAGGAAGAAATTCCTCCTGAATGCATATTTCTTTGTTGTAATCATGCCTAGCAAGTAATTTGCAGAGTAATTTTCCCTGCTGTCTTTGGGAAATCAGGTACAACTGGCAAGGTTTAAGAAACAAAGCAAAACACTCCCCCCCCCCAAAAAAAAAACCCTCCAAGAAACTGAGAGTTAAAATAAAGAAATGAATTAATAAATCAACACTGAAAAAGCTTGAAGCTCTTGTTTCAGCTCCATCTTCCCAACGTGGAGCCAATTTCTTGGTCCCAACTGTGGTGTAAGTTGGGGTTTGTAGCTGTTCACCCATGACCTGCCCACACCCATCCTATGAAATCCCAACCTGCAGGACACTTCCTGACTTTTCTGTCTCCGTCCCAACCTCAACTTTGATCCTGTGCCTGTTTGAAGGCTTGTGGGTAAAGCCGGCTAAGGAATAATTTGTGTTCTGCGGCAGCTTCTGTGGTTTTGGTGAGGTTGTTTTAATTTGGTGAGGTGAGATGAAGTTTTAATTCTGCATTACAGGACAACCAAACCCTTAGAAATGCTTTTTGCAAAACATCTCCTGTGGAAAATGTCCCTTTTTATCTCGGCAGGGTCAGAATTTTCCAGCTGCCTTCCTTTCTGCAGTCCCTCTGACATGATATCCCACATTAGAAACTCCTTTCCAGTGCTGTTCTTCCTGCAACTGGAACTCACCTTGCTAAACATTTTGGCTTGCAAAGAAAAACACTTTTCAAGATTTTTTTTGCTCAGAACCATTCCAGCAGGTTTGACTTCCCAGGGTGCCCGTACCCTGCTTCCCTATGTGTGAAAACAGTGTAAAATACAGGGACTTATTGGGATCTTCCCAGTGTAAAATAGAGGGATTTAATGGGATCTTCCCAGTGTAAAATAGAGGGGCATAATGGGATCTTCCCAGTGTAAAATACAGGGGCTTAATGGGATCTTCCCAGTGTAAAATAGAGGGGCTGAATGGGATCTTCCCAGTGTAAAATAGATGGGATTAATGGGATCTTTCTAGTGTAAAATAGAGGGGCTTAATGGGATCTTTCTAGTGTAAAATAGAGGAATTTAATGGGATCTTCCCAGTGTAAAACAGAGGGGCTGAATGGGATCTTCCCAGTGTAAAATACAGGGGCTTAATGGGATCTTCCCAGTGTAAAATAGAGGGACTGAATAGGATCTTCCCAGTGTAAAATAGAAGGGCTTAATGGGATCTTCCCCGTGTAAAATACTGGGGCTTAATAGGATCTTCCCAGTGTAAAATACAGAGACTTAATGGGATCTTCCCGGTGTAAAATACAGGGAATTAATGGGATCTTCCCACTGTAAAATACAGGGAATTAATGGGATCTTCCCAGTGTAAAATAGAGGGACTTAATGGGATCCTCCCAGTGTAAATTACAAGGGCTTAATGGGATCTTCCTAGTGTAAAATAGAGGAATTTAATGGGATCTTCCCAGTGTGAAATAGAGGGACTGAATGGGATCTTCCCAGTGTAAAATAGAGGGGCTTAATGGGATCTTTCCAGTATAAAATATAAAGGCTTAATGCGATCTTCCCAGTGTAAAATAAAGGGAATTATTGGGATATAGGACCTTCCCCTGACTGTCCTCGTGTTAATTTATTTGGAGCATGAAGATACCATAGGAAATACAAGGTAGCAGAAAGATTTTGTGCAAAATCTGGAGAAAGCCCTGAAGTTTTGCACTTCTTTGCACAGAAATCTGGGTAAGTGAGGAGGACCAAGACTGAGAGAAGTGCAAAATGTTTCCACAGCTGCCACCATGATATTTTATGAAAAATCCCTTCACCAGGATTTCTTCTCCTGGGAAGCTGAGAGGCCTCAGAAAAGAATGAAAACAATAATTATCTACTGCTTTGGAATGTGATCTGGACATTGTTTACCAACAGGTGAATGTCTCATTGGTTCCATGTGAATAATTTTTAATTAATGACCAATCACCATTAGCTGTGTCAGACTCTGAGGAGTCAGCAGCTTTTCATTATCGTTCCTGTTAAGCCTTCTGATGTCTCCTTTCTTTAGTATAGTTTTAGTATATAATTTTCTTTTAATATAATATCATAAAATAATAAATCAGCCTTCTGAGAACTTGGAGTCAAATTCTCATCTCTCACCTCATCCTGGGGACCTCACAACACCACACACAGCTTTGCTGTGTCTGTGCCTTTCCCCTCTCCTATTGACTCAAGCTCTTACTCACACTGAGCTCTTGGGGCTTCTCACATGAGAGGCGCCACGTTGTACCAGAATTTTGAGGAATAGTCAAGGTCTGCACAAGGCACAGCAGTGCTTGGAACATTGTCTCCCACCCAGGAACTGCCAGCTCTTGTGTCCTACATCATAAATGAACCACTGGGTGTTGCAATGCATGAAACAGAAGCTTCTCCGAGTCCCTCAGAGAGAGAAAGGAAGGCAGGGATTGAATTGGAACCTTTGGAGAAGCTAAAATCTATTAAGCCACACAGTCATGAAGTAGGAGTGTAAGTTTTAGTTTTAAGTAAGTAGAAATATTTTTAAGTAGTCAAAGGCCCTAAAGCTCAGTTTAAAAGTCAGTACTCTTACATTTCACAAAATTAACTTAGTTCCAGACACAATGAAAACATAGCAGAACAATGCTTACATATCTAGATAGAACAGACAGAACCATTTGTGTGAATAGATAAAACTAAATGTGTAGATTTTGGGTAAGAACTGACACTACTTTCACACATTAGAATCAAGCCAAGATAGGTTCAGGAAGAATGTTTTAGAATTGTGTTTTTAGATGATTTGATGATTTATGAATAAAAATCCCCAATATTTGCACCCCAATATTCATAAATTTGGAATTTGCACCCCAATATTCATAAATTAATGAATATTGGGGTGCAAAAACAAAAAAAGGAAGAAGGAAAAAAAGGTATGGGAGCTGCTGCTGCTGCTGTTGTTTGGAACGTTGGGACTTTATGCCAGAAATCTTTTAGCATGGACTTTAATACTCTGAACCTTCAAGGCTGATGTATCCATGCAATAAACAACTTCACAGCAACCAACAACTGCTCTTGTCTCTTTGAAGACCCAAGGCCCACGAAAAACTCAAAAAACTCCACAGCTGGGGACAAGGGACTGGAGGAAGAGATTTTCTGGGACGAGCAGAGTAATCAGTGAGGGAGCTGAGGTTTTTCTGGGTTACCTCTGATTTAAGAAGGCACTAATGTGACTGTGGAGCACTGAGCAGCCTTTGATCTGTGAGTCACTCCGTTCTGGGCCCAAGCAGGGAGCATCTGCTCTCTTTGATCCACGGGCACCCTCTGCTCTCATGATCTGTGTCCCCAGGGCTCTGGGGCTGGCTGCAATCTGTTAAATGGACACAGGGAAGTTGCCTTGGCAAGGACTGGGAGCTTCCCAGAATCCCAGAAGTTTTTTGGCAACAGATGCTCTTGTCAATTCAATTTGCGTTCGGAGGCCACTCAGACAACTGCAGCGTGTGCAGCACATTAGACATGATCTAAAGCAGAAAATTTATGCTGTTGGGTGACACCAGAAGCACAAATTAGTCTCTTCTCTGCTCCAGCTGGGCCCCTGCTGCTCCCCCTCTGTCACATCCACTCTTTCAATCCATCCACTGCAGGAACCTGTCACCTCCTTGGTGACAATATTCAGGCAGGTTGGCCTGCTCTGTCTTGGCACCATCCCACTGTGCTGTGCTCCCTCCTCCATCTCTCCCAGTCCTACTCAGTTCTCCCTCCCCAAAATAGCCCCTTTTGTTTGCTTTGAGGGAAAAAAAGATAGAATTTGTGCTAAATAAAGCCTATCCAAATTTGTCCTGTTTGGTCCTACCCTTCTGTGGAGGGGGGATGGATTACAGGTTGTTTACACCCTGAGATGAGCCAGAAGTATTTACTGATTTTTATTGCTGGTGCTGCAGTGAGTCAATGTATTAGGACAAAATGCTATTTAGAGCAATGGAAGGGATGGATACTTCAGTGACAGCATTGATTTTGATCTAACACAGACTAATATCCCGTGCTGGCACAATGCAGATCACAGCCAAACGAGATCTTCACTTGCTGCAATGGGAAATTATTAAAAAGCAGCCCTCAGTAAATGCATTAACATATGGTGGTGTGGCTGTGGCTCTGTCTGCACTCCACAAGCTCACGGAGAATGTAAGAAGCTCTTCCCCCCCTCCCCCAGCTCCTAATCCAGACCTTTCCCACTTGGAGAAGAGCAGTGAAAAGAGGCCAGAGCTCCAGTTTGAAACTTCTGTGCTGGACTCCAGTTTGGACTCTGCCTCCAGTTGCCCAAGGCCACAACTGGATCCATCTTTCCCATTTAGACTCTGAGGAAGAGGTGGTCCAGAGGAGAACATTTCCATCATTAGAGGTGTTCAGGGCCAGGGTGGCTCTGAGCAACCTGGTCTAGAGAGAGATGTCCCTGTCCATGGCACTGGGCTTGGACCATGTGGCCTTTGAAGGTCCCTTCCAACCCAAACTGTTCTGATTTATTTTCCTTTCTCAACAACATATTATTTAAATAAACCTCATTGGCCATGGTTACCACACTGTTTTTGCAAAGCAAAATAAAAATCCTCCACAAGTCCACATGCAAGATTAAATTTCAGTTCTCTGCCCCATTTGTACATAGAATTCCAGTGCTGCAGAGATCCAAGGCAGCCAAGACTGCCCTCTGCAATTCATGGAAGGAATTAAAAAGGTGTAATGTTAACCAGGAGACCAGCAACCAGAGAACCAGCCTTGACTTTTGACTTCCAGTTTCATACTTCAGGTATAAATCATAAAATCAGAATAGATTGGGTTGGAAGGGACCTTAAATTTCAACTCCCACTAGACCAGGTTGCTCAGAACCACATCCAGCCTGGACTTGAACACTTACAGGGATGGGGCAACCACAGCTTCTCTGGGAAAACTCTGCCAGGGCCCGACCGTCCTCATTGTAAAATATATATCTGCCTTGTATCTGATCTAAATTGAGTGTCTTTTATTTTAAACCCATTATTCCTTGTCCTACTGCAACAGCACTTGGCCTTGTTGAGCTCAAACCTCATGAGGTTTGCATGGCCCCACTCCTGAGCTTGTCCAGAACCCTCTGGGTGGCAAAACAAAACTCCAAAAAAAGACTCTTAAATGAGATTCCTCTTCTCATCATAGCAATGATTCACCTGCTGACTGATTTTCAATTTTTGCCTCTCCAGTGAGAAGCAGGTACATTCTGAGCACTGGTGGTTCCTGACATCTGGATAAACTCCCAGTGAATTCCAGGTACATTCATCAAGCCTCAGAAACTTCCCGTGTTTAACGTTATTAATGTAGAATTTCCAGTTTCTGGTGGGCTCAGGATCTGATCAAATCCCTACAATCTCTCTAATCATATCTAAAAGTCATTCAGGTTCTTATTAAATGCTCACAGAAACACACTAGACAAAAAAACAAAACCAGAGAAAGTAGGACCGTAAAAGAAAACTATTCTGAGAGTTGGAGAGTAAAGCAATTAACAAGATGCTTTCTTTCTTCCTTCCTGAAAGTCCAATCTTAGGGTTTCCTGAAGGAAACACAAATAAAAGGAAGTGCTTCCTTCCTATGTAGCAAAACCAGCCTGCCCTAACCCACTGTGCTTTCCTACAGACTCCTTAGCTTCCAAAAACACAAATGAACTTCAGTCACTTTACAGTGCAAGGCACATTTTAAAGTTTCAGGTCTCCCAGCCATTGAGGACTTTTTTTAGGGAAAGTCTCTGGTGCGCACAGCGGTGTTCCCACAGCCTGGGGCAAAGGGAAGGGTTGCAATGACTCCTCTTGCCTCTCCCACAGCTCTGCACCCCTGGCACAAAGCAGCTCTGCCCAGTCTCCTCCTGCAGCAGGACAGGGAGCCCTGGAGAGACAGCTGGGAGAGAAACCACAGAATCATGGAATGGTTTGGGTTGGATTGGAAGGGATCTTAAAGATCCTCCACTGTCCCAGGCTGTCCACACCTCCCACTGTCCCAGGCTGCTCCCAGCCCCAGTGTCCAACCTGGCCTTGGGTGCTGCCAGGGATCCAGGGGCAGCCCCAGCTGCTCTGGGAATTCCATCCCAGCCCCTGCCCACCCTCCCAGGGAACAATTCCTTCTCAATATCCCATCTAATCCCACTCTCTGTCAGTTTGAAGCCATTTCCCCTCATCCTGACCCTCCATCCCTTGCAAATAATCCCTCTCCATCTTGTGGAGTCCCTTCAGGTCCTGGAAGGCCACAATGAGGTGACCCTGAAGCCTTCTGGAGGCTGAACCAAACAATTCAGTTTAGATGATCCATAAGGCCCCTTCCAACCCAAACTGTTACCAATAGGTGAGGCTTTTTGAAGGGAAAGCCTAAGGAACAGGCCAGAGCCATGTTACAAGGCCTTCCCTTTATAAATCCTCACATATCAATAACATAAAACCATTCTATGATTCTGGGGTGACTCAGCCACGGCCCTGGACCGCCAGTCCCAGTGCTTGACCACCGATTTCATGAAAAAATTTTTCCTAATAGCCAAATTCAAACTTCCCTGTCTGTGTCCAGAGGTAAAGGCCAGCCAATGCTCAATGTCTTTTAGGGTCAAGTCTAAAGGGTTGCTCACTCTGTGCTATCAGGGCAGTTTTGAATTTTGTTAAGAAGTGATTTTCTTTTGATGCCTTGTGAAGGCTGAGCTAGAGCAGAGACTGGACAGAGCTAAAGAATAAAGCAGGGATTTATGAAAAAGCCTCCATGGATGCACCTTGGGCAGCACCAGAGCCCAGTCAGGGTTGCGCCCAAGATGAACCAAAATGGTCCCAAAATGCACGGCCGGGCACAAGGTCCTCCACCCACATTGGAGTCAATTGTCCAACCACAGCTCCAGGCCATGCAGTCCCATCCTTCCTGTCCCTCTCTCCCCACTCTGCTGCCATCCACACTCCTGGGCCTGAGGTTTGGATCATTTGTCCTTGGTCCCCAGCTAGAGAAGGAACTGCTCTGTCCACCCACTCTGTGCAGAGAGCTCACCATCCCCCAAGAGGAAGATCAGACCCACACACTAAAGCAGCACAGAATCTGAAAACCACAAAAGCCAAAACCTGGGGCATCACTTTCACCACCTGCTGCCTTTTGGCTGCTTTACCCAAGTGGAGGGAGAGCTGTGAGCTCCTGGTCTCTGTGGGGTTCTGTCTCTGGGTTTTCCTGGTTTCTGTGGCCTGCAGGGCCAGGGCAGCGCTTGATGGGTGAGAGAGGAAGGAGGGAAGAGGGAAAAGGAAAGGAAGATAAGGAAGGAGTGAGGGAGGGAAGGTTTCTCTGCCCAGTGTCCTGGGAAGGAGTGAATTCCCCCTCCAGAATGCAGTGCCTCGACACTTTCCTGTTTTATTTTGCTTTTCTCCTTGTGCCAACTGTCTGACCTGACAAGGCTTCCCTTTGCTTGCCGAATAACAACTCCCTCCTTTGCCTGCTGTCCTTTCTCCCATCATTCCTGGGAAAGAGATATTCTCTCCTTTTGTGTCCACATCTTTGTGCATCCCCTTTGATTGCCCAAACTTTCCTGCATTCAGTGGCTCCATCAGTTCCCAGATGTTTATTTGCATATATATATATCTACACCCCAGGACTCCCCCCCTCCCCAACTTTTGTAAAAACATATAAATATTTGAAGCAGAAATCCATGAATGTAATTTCCCCACTTTTGTTATTTTTAAAAAGTCCTTCAAACATTGCAGCGGTGGGGGGGAGAAAACAAAAACCCTGCAGAACCCACACTGGGATGGAGCCTTATTATTGTGCATTAATAGGGAAGGGCTGTGCTGCTGCTTGAACACGAGTTGAGTGTTATGTTCCTCCAGCATATGGAGGGTTTGTTTGATTAGGGCTCTCCTGGGATCCATTCCACATCCTGCCCGTTTGTTTCCTGAGACAGAGGCTGGGCATGAGCCCCTTCCCTGCCCTCTGGGAATGGCTCAGTGCCCTCAGCCAGAAGGAGGAAGGTGTGCTGGGATGACAAAGCCAGCGCTGCTGCCAAGCAGGGAATTGTTCCTGGAGGGAAAAACACAGCCTGCAGACACCCTGAGGAAGCTTCCCCTTCATCCCCCAGCCCTTACAAATGTACAAATGTGCTGTCAGGCACATCTCCCTCGTGAAGAGCTGGGCTTGAAAGCTGAGACAGGTGCAAGGAAGGATGAGATGCACGGGAAAATTAGGAGCTGTGGGTACACGTGGGCACGGAAGGAACACTTCAGCAAAAAAAGATGCATTTCTATTCTGGGGGTTTGTTGCTTTTTTGTGTCTCCTTTGCTCTGAGATGGTGCTCAGATGTATTTCTCCCTTGCTCATAATACTGGCAACTTTCTTTTGGACTTGCATGGGAATCAGAATGAGAAACAGGAAGAAATTATGGGGCTGCCAATGACTGGAGTCCTGAAAGAAACCTAAACAAGAAAGGAGTGGCTTATTTTTAACAGGGTAGGAAACTGCTCCTGGAGTTCCACTCACATGGGAGGTAAGGGGACTCCACACTGCCTGTGGAAGGTAATTATATCTTCTAATAGATCAGCTCACATAATTGGGGTCAAACCCAACCAAACAAACATGCTTATAGGCAGAAACACTCTCCTTTAGTTTGGAAATGGAGTGTAGGAGGAATATATTAGCAAAGTAATAACCTCCCTACAGGGGTAACTGGATGAAATATTCTTGCAAGTGTTACACAGAACCTTTGGTCTCTTCTGGCCTTAAAAGCAGGAGAAAAAGCAGGGGAAAAAAATCCTCCTTCCAGCACACAATAATCTGTATTTCTTGCTGATGGGAAGCTGTGGGTTTATTGAGGAGGGTGACCTGCACAGCACTTGTGCTTCCAACTGCAGAAGAAAATCCCTTTTTCTTTCCCCTTGACCTCACTGGGGCTGCCTCACCCCCTACCAGTGCCTGAATGATGCAGATCTTTGCAAATTACACCATTTCCTTTTCCACAGCCAGATTTGATTTGTTTTGCTTTTTTTTTTGCAGGATTTTTGGGGAGCTTTCTTTAATGAAAGCAGGTGGGTGTCTCTGCAAAAACCTTCCAACTCTGTTCTTCTCTTTGCTGTCCTTTTTACCAGGGCTCAGTCGTCTCCTCGAAGTGCAACAGTGCAAGGAAGGCCCTGCAAGGGCCTGTAAAATACAGAAACACACGGAAATGGTTTTGTGGAAGAAAAGGAGAGGGATGGAGCTTTGGCTTTGTGAGTTTTCTTGGATGAATTGCTGGATGTCTGATTGTTGAAATCCAAAATTCAAGGAGCTCTCAGAACTTTGGGGCTGGAAGTCAAAGCATAGAATTAAACCCAGGATTTGATCTGAGACCTTGGAAAAGGCTCCCAAACTGAAGTACTAGAAGAGACAATGCGGATTTATGGATTAAAGCAGAGACATGCTAAATCCTCTGCTAAAGTAAAGTTTAGAGTTTTAGAGTTTAAGAAATAAAAATAAAAGCAGTTCCAGAGGTAAACAAGGAGTTCAGAATGCAGCACTGTAGGTTTGTGTGTCAGAACATGATTGGCTAAGAAAGCTCACACTGTAACATGGGTCCATAAGATGAAATATTTAAGGATTGGGTCAAAAACATAAATATCCTTGTTGGCAGTGTTTTACTGGTCAATAATTCCTTAAAAGATCTTTTAACTAAGGGTCTTGGGACCTTCTGAACCATGCAGTGAAGATGTGAGCTGACCTCACCCTTCCTGCCTATGCAGGAGATAAAATAAACTGCATCACCAAAAACAATTCAGAGGTCCTGTCTCAAATTCCTTCCAGAATTCCCCACAAGTGAATTATCACATCTGATGGCACACAGAATTCTGTTGGGACATCTTTGATAGGAAGATAATGAAAGATCTGGATATGCAAAGCATTACAAAGAAAACTTCTGCACTTGAATTACAACAACCCCAGGGAGCTCCAGGCTGGGCAGGGGGGCTGGAAAAGGCCCTGGGGGTGCTGGTGACAGGGGCTGGACACGAGTCCAGGGGTGCCCAGGGGGGCAAGAGGCCCCTGGCAGCTGGGCTGGGTGAGGAATTGTGTGTGCAGCAGGAGCAGGGCAGGGATTGTCCCTCTGTGCTGGGGTCCCTCCAGGGCTGGGTGCAGTTCTGCTCCTGCAGGAGAGCCCTGGAGGGGCTGGAGCGTGTCCAGGGCAGGGAACGGAGCTGGGAAGGGGCTGGAGCCCCAGGAGGAGCTGAAACCAGATCTGGTTTTAAATCTACACTGCATAGTCAGAGTGATTTCCCCTCCTTCAGCTCTGTCTTGCCTTGTTGAATTCAGCAGAGGCTGCTGCAGGGGCCACCATGAACAGAACAAGCTGCAGAGTCACCACTCAAATTATTCTTATTATAGGGAGGAAAAAGATATTAAGAAGGAGGAGGCCAGAGGATGCAAAACCCACATGATTTTAGTTAATGTAACCAACTATTTAGAGAATAATTGAACCATTAAGTGGACCTGGGTGTTAATTGAGAGAGGGATATTCTTTGGTAATATAATTATCTACTGCCATTTCTCTTTTGGCTGTCATGCATTCAAGCCTGGCTCAATTATCTATTGTTCCACTGAGTTTATTACTAAGGTCAGGCTCTGCAACACAGAGCAAATTTCTGTCAGTTTGCCTTTGTCTGGCTGTGGCTGTGTGGCAGAGCCCATGAAGGAGTCAGTAATTCTGTCTGCTGGGCTGTGGGTAAATGGTCCTCAAGAAAAAGAGTGAAAACCCACACTGAATAATGAGAATAAAACAAAATCCTGCCCATCTCTGGTCAGCTGAGCACTGCTCATGTTTGTGCAGTGAATGAGACAGGGCCCATGGAAACAAGAGATGGTGTCAGTGTTGAATTAATTGATCCTCCATAATTAATGTGCTCAAGCAGGTGGGAAGGCAGAGTTCTCCTGTACCTTCTGAATAAGCACATTTCCTGATTTCTCTTCTTTTTTTCCCCTACCAATTCAATAAAATATTTTGCCTGAAGCTGACCCTCAGCAAGGAAGATTTCAGCCCAAGCAGTGACTCTGAGGGGAGTTAAAACAAGCTGAAAACGTTGCTGTAATGAAAATTACAAGGCAGCTTTAACAATAGGTGATACAGCTGGGAGCTCCAATTAGGTTAATTTGGCCACGTTTAAATCCACTGAGAGCAGCAGGAGGTGTCCCTAACTCCTTCTGTTTGCCCAAAACTAGATTAGGGATTAGGGCAGGAAGCCCAAATATTTGCTTGCCCCCAGACAAGCAACAATGGCACATTTAGTCCCTCTTTTAGCCCGAAGAAATTTGCATTAGCAGAGGGTAAAATATCAGGCTGAAACGAGAACTGCAGAATGTTCTGGCCTGGGAGCCCCAGGTGAGGAGATGGCAAATGAAGATTTTAGGTGTCACAGCTGCCTGTCAGCCTGCTGGCCTAGAGCAGCCTCTGAGCTGAGAGAAACTGCAAATGAGAGGTGAGCAGAGCTCCTGGTGAGTGACAGGGGCCATCCTGGAGGATGCTCAGAGGGTGATGCACCTTGGGCTCAGTCAGGGATGTCACCTCACTGACACTCCAGCATTAATAAATGCCAGTGATTTGCATTCCTTCTGGTGTCTCCATAGACCTTAAAACTCAATAATTCTGAAACCTGAACTCATCACCAGGTTAGTGCTGCCCCAGCCCTGGGCCCAGCGCAGGGAGGAGCTGGAGCTGCTGCAGAGAGCCCAGAGGAGGCTCCAGGATGAGCAGAGGGATGGAGCAGCTCTGCTGGCAGGAAAGGCTGGCACAGCTGGCATTGTTCACCTGCACAGGAGAAGCTTTGGCCTGAGCTCAGGGTGGCCTTGCAGGGCCTGCAGGAGCCCCAGGAAAGCTGGAGAGAGACAATTTCCAGGGGATGCAGGGACAGCACCCAGGGAATGGCTGCCAGTGCCAGAGGGCAGGGCTGGATGGGATCTTGGCAATGAGGAATTGTTCCCTGGCAGGGTGGGCAGGGGCTGGGATGGAATTCCATCCCTGGATCCCTGGCAGTGCCCAAGGCCAGGCTGGACACTGGGGCTTGGAGCAGCCTGGGACAGTGGGAGGTGTCCCTGCCATGGCAGGGGTGGCACTGGGTGATCTTTAGGGGCCCTTCCAACCCAAACCACTCTGGGATTCTATGATAGATTGGAAAATCCAAGTGCCAGGTTTATACTGTGCTCTGAAGTGAACTGATCCAAAATTTCCCCTCATGCTCCCTGGAGCTGCCTTTGGCAGGGGGGAGCTGAGTGTGGATTGTTCTAACCAGCGCTTCTGGAAACGTGACAATCTCTCCTTCAGAGGTGAAAGACCCTGCCAGTGCAGCTGACTCTCTTAACAGCACTTGTGGGAGTGTTTTATTATTCACATTATTCAGAGCATGATAAACATCCTAAAAACTGTCGTTCTAAATAATGAGCTCAACCTCGACAACGTGCAAAAGGCAGAAATCAAATCTTCAAAGATAACCCACAAAGGTGCTTGAATGAGGAGCCACCTCATTTATTCTCACAGTGCCTCCTGAGAACAAAGCCAGCAGATTAACAGGTAAATTTGCCTTTAGTTTTGCATTTTCATTCTATTTAATTGTATATTAATAGCTTTTGTCTGATATGAATTTTCAAGTAAGAAAATTATTTTTTGATGTGCAAGGTGTGATTGATATGGAAATATGGCTGAAATTCAGGAAATACAGGGAGAAGGATGAAGTGAAGAACTTTGGGTGATAGGAGATTGAATTAGAAAACAATCATGAGATGTGAGTTTTCCTTTCTCCTGCAGGAATAGGAGATGAAGATAATAAAGCTATTGTTGCATGTGCTCAATTAATTTAATTTTTCTAATTAGGGTGAATTGTCAGATGCTGGAAATTTCCTAATGTTGCTCCATATTTCTCCTTGCAGCTTCCCTATGAAAACAGCTCTGTTTAGTGTAACCAAATCCCTGCAAATTTATTTGCCTTGCTGACTTCCTTTGCTCCTTTGGGCTTCCCTGAGCTCTTTCTTTCTCCACAATTTGGAGACTTTAGGCAGTGTTTAATCAATCCAGGATAGCCCAAGTGTTCATTAATGTTGCTTGGCTCTCCCAGTGGTGGGGCCTTTCTATAATGAAGCTGTAGGATAAATGGAGGTAATGCAGAATGTAATCCTATCCCTCAACAAGTTGTAGCTGGAGCCAATTACTAAAGATTAGGAGCACCTGTAACTAACAAGAACAAGTGGCATAAAAGGTGGAGTAGTAGGAGGAGTGAGATGGCTACTGAAAGGACCAAGAAGAGTTACTGCTCAGAGGAGCTCACCACGAGAAGCATTGGGAAGGTATGAACTCTGAAGCCATGGAATCTCTGCATGTTAATAGAACTGTTGTAATATATAAGGCAACCATTGGTGATCCCGACGTGATTGCGACGGGCGATAAAAAGAAAAAAAAAAAGAGAAAAAGGGAAAAGGGTTCTCTAAATAATGAGTGAAGGCAGCAGGGATGCTGCGGAGGTCCGGACCTAATTCAGATGTCTGACTTGAGTTGAGTGATTGGGAAAATAATAGAAATAGATGACTGTTCTGTCCACGTGGAAAACTTTATTGAATCGAAGTGCACTTCATAGTTTACTGATTTTGAAGCCGGATTTGACTATATAACCCCATGGATTCAGGGAAGCACGACTGGGAAAATGTATTGGTGCTTGTTAAATTTGAGGACCTTAAAGATAAGTGCTCTGTAGAAACCCATAGAACTAATACCTTAAAGATAAGTGCTTTGTAGAAACCCATAGAACTAATACCTTAAAGATAAGTGCTTTGTGAAAACCTATAGAACTGAACTAATATTTAGAGATATATATCTGTAACTTTTGTATAACTCATAATTCTAAATGAAATGTATAAGCATGTCATAATATTAAATATGTACTTCTGGAAATGCTGCAACTCTGGTTAAAAGAAAAAAGGGGAATTGTAGGATAAATGAAGGTAATGCAGAATGTAATCCTATCCCTCAACGAGTTGTAGCCGGGGCCAATTACTAAATATTAGGAACACCTGTAACTAACAAGAACAAGTGGCATAAAAGGATGGAATAGGAGGGGTGAGATGGCTACTGAAAGGACCAAGAGGAGTCACTGCTCAGAGGAGCTCACCACGAGAAGCATTGGGAAGGTATGAACTCTGAAGCTATGGAATCTTTGCATGTTAATAGAACTGTTGTAACACATAAGGCAACATGAAGCAGCTCCAATTATCTCACCTTTCCAAAGGGTGGCTGGCATTCAGGCTGCTGAGATATTTGCACTGTCCCTCCTTCACTTTTGGGGTTACCCAGAGGCCACAAGAGTCACAGGTGGCAAAAAATGAAAATGGAAGTGTGCTGATCTGAACTGGGAAGAGGCAGAGAGAGAGAAAGGGAGTGTTCCCAATTTAATGAAGAAAAAGGGGAGGAAAGAGGATGAATGGATGGATGGAGCTCTTCAAGGGAGCTGCAGCTCAGAGCATGACGTGGCTTTTTGCCAACAGGTTGGTTTAGGTGGGTTATTCCTGATTTTGGAGAGTGTGCAGCTCCTGCTCTCTGCTTTAAAGTCACCCTGCTCCAGTGGTGTGGGGCACAAATATCAGCCAGCAGTGTCACAGGATCCTTCAGGTACCTGTTCCTCCTCAAGCTGAATGAGCAAAGTGAGGACTTCCCCTCTGTTTAGCTGCAAAATGAAGGAAATCTGTGCAGTGCCAAAGGAAATGAAGCAGAGTGAACATCAATCTCCTTGCCTGAAGGTCCTTCTGGTGCCTGTCCAAACAATTGGGAAGGATGGAGGAAGAGAAAATAAGAAGCCTTGGGAAGAAGGTGGTGGGCAGGTTCAGACCGAAGAATTCCCTGCTGTTGAAACAGTATTTTGATGCACTCTTTTTCTGATAAAATGGGTTATTTGGAAGTCTTAGAGATGTGTGAATGTGCCTGGTCAGGAAAAGTTTCTCTGCTTCCTTGATGATCCAATGAACAGCTGTCATGAATGGCTCCTATTTCCCAGAATTGTGGAATGGTTTGGGTGAAAAGGATCACCCAGTGCCACCCCTGCCATGGGCAGGGACACCTCCCACTGTCCCAGGCTGCTCCAGCCCCAGTGTCCAGCCTGGCCTTGGGCACTGCCAGGGATCCAGGGGCAGCCCCAGCTGCTCTGGGAATTCCATCCCAGCCCCTGCCCACCCTGACAGGGAACAATTCCTCATTGCCAATATTCCATCTAACCCTGTTCTTCTCAATTTTTTTTTAATTCTTTCCCTTTTTTCCTCAGTCCCACAGCTCCCCTTTACTCTCAGTGTAAATCAGCCAAGAATTTTCACCTCTCTCTTGGCTGCTGTTGCATCCCTGGGGATTTATTTCAGCCCCTAAAGGATGATCAGGCTCATTTTGTGCTCTCCTCAGGCTGTTCCCATGTCCCAGTGGGTAAATCTGGAAATCAGAGCTGGCTGAAGAGCGAGGGGTCAGCAGCCCCAACCCCTCGTGCCCGGGCTGTGGTGCAGCCCTTGGGGGGAAGGTGCTGGGTAGGAATTGCTCTGATTATTTAAAGCTTTCTGTGCATTGGATTCTGGCCACTTTGTAGACATCAGTAAAGCTTGGCTGGTGTCTTTTCCCCATCAGAGGTCCCTTCCTTGGGCACTGCCAGGGATCCAGGGGCAGCCCCAGCTGCTCTGGGGATTCCATCCCAGCCCCTGCCCACCCTGCCAGGGAACAATTCCTCATTGCCAAGATCCCATCCAGCCCTGCCCTCCTTCATCTTGAAACCATTCCCTGTGTCCTGGCACTCCATGCCCTTGTGAGAAGTCCCTCTCCAGCTCTTTTGGAGCTCTTTTAGGTACTCAAAGGGGTTCTAAATTCTCAAAATTCCCCCTATTTCTCCTTGTCACCCTGCTCTGCCTTTTTGCTGCAGAGAGGAGTCACAGCCAAGAGACAGCAACCCAGAAAAATCTGAATTTTGTGCTGAGACTTCCAAATATCAAGTCAGAAGGGAGAAAAAATCCTTAACACTTAAAGGCAAGGTTCTAACTTCCCTCTGTGCTCCCATCACTGAGGTGCACATCAACACTAAGTTACTATATCTTTAATTAGGTTTTGTGTTATTTTGACAGTTCATCATCCCCTTCATGAATTATATAGGAATTTGGATACGCTCTTCTTGTTTCTGAGGGCAGGAATTTAATTGCAGGAGTTTTGTTCTCAGGTTGTCTTGAGAAGTTTTTCTGTCAGTGTGTCTTACCAGTGCTTTCTCTGCAGTGACAACTGTTGAAATGTATTCTTAGTTAGCCAAAAAAAGCACTTTTGTTATGAATAATGAGAACAAAGCTTTGACATGCAGTGAAAACCTCCCCTAGTGTCAGAATTAATGTTTGTTTTACCATGGTTTGCTGGGTAGGTAATTTTCACCTAGAATCATTAAGGTTGGAGATCTCCAGGATCATCAAGTCCAACCTTTAAGTAGGACATGAAATTTGAATATTTTAAATACTTCTTTGACTGTCAGGTGAAACGAGCTGAAATGTGATGTGCAGGTATCTTGGCCTGCTCTAGATGGATTTATTGGATTTAATCAGTGAGGTTTAGGGTCCACATTGGGAAGAAAACTCATCTTGCCCTCGCAAATACTTCCCAAAATGCTGCAGAGCACAGTCAGAGATGTAGAAATGTGCACTGCAGCCCCCAAAATACCCATGTGGGTTATTTCTCCCTCAGCCAGGTCTCTGAGGCCCTTCAGATCTCATTGCAGCAGCAGTTTTCATCTGCTCGGATGGGTGAGATCATGAGTGATACCTGCAGAAAATGAGAAAATTCACTTGATTTTCCATGACACAGAGAACATCTTGGCTTTTGATCACTGGCAGGAAAACGAGGAGGGAGCAAGGAGAGAATGTGAATAATTAAACCCATTGACTAATGCCTTCCTGCAGTTTCAAAGTGCTAAGTCTGATATAGCTGTTTAATTTCAAAGGCAACTGAATTAAGTTTCCTCTGTTTGTAGAGCAGAACTTGGAACCAACAAGACAACAGCAGGCGAGAGCAAAATGAGTGATTTTCTCCCAGGTCAGCACTTAGCACTCTCAGAGTTAAACATTTGCTGGAGATTATGTTTATAAATCATTTTGGGCCCAAGTTCACTGCTAATCCTGAAACAGGAGCAATGGAAACCCTTTCTTTGCACAAAACATTTTAGACTTGGGAGTCTCAGGGGAAAAGGAAGAGTTTCTTTCTGCAGAAAGCCGAAATCTCCACAAGAGAGCTGTGCCGTGGTGGTGACAGAGCACTTCCCACTTCAGACTCATTTTGCAGCTTCACTCCCAATCTTTGCTCAGGATTTACTTCCCCACCAGGAATGGGACAAGGGGTGGCAAAGGAGGGAATGATTCTCAAGAGATCTGGTTTTGAGTTCAGATGCTGGGGTTTAACTCCTGGTCTGTCCTATGTCACAGACACATTTAAGAAAAATCTCTTTGTTAGGATCTTTTCTCCTGAGAAGCTGAGAGGCCTCAGAAACAAAATGTAAACAATGATTATCTGCTGCTGTGGAATGCAACAGGTGCATCTGTGATTGGGCTCATGTGGTTGTTTCTAATTAATGGCCAATCACAGTCCAGTTGTCTCAGACTCTGGTCAGTCGCAAGATTTTATTATCATTTCCTTTCTATTCCTTTCAAGCCTTCTGATGAAATACTTTCTTCTATTCTTTTAGTATAGTTTTAATATAATATATATCATAAAATAATAAATCAGCCTCCTGAAACATGGAGTCAAGATTCTCATCTCTTCTCTCGTCCTGGGACCCCTGTGAACACCACCACAGTCCTACTCCTTTCTGCTCTCAATGACTTGGAATGTAAAAATTATATGAAGGATGTGAATGGACACAGCTGAGTGAAGGTAAAAGGAAAAGAATCCCTGGGAGAAGATGTCAGTCTTCTTCGGGACAGGGAGAGAGCCCAGAGGAGGCTCCAGGATGAGCAGAGGGATGGAGCAGCTCTGCTGGCAGGAAAGGCTGGCACAGCTGGCATTGCTCACCTGCACAGGAGAAGCTTTGGCCTGAGCTCAGGGTGGCCTTGCAGGGCCTGCAGGAGCCCCAGGAAAGCTGGAGAGAGACAATTTCCAGGGGATGCAGGGACAGCACCCAGGGAATGGCTGCCAGTGCCAGAGGGCAGGGCTGGATGGGATCTTGGCAATGAGGAATTGTTCCCTGGCAGGGTGGGCAGGGCTGGGATGGAATTCCATCCCTGGATCCCTGGCAGTGCCCAAGGCCAGGTTGGACACTGGAGCAGCTGGGACAGTGAGAGGTGTCCCTGCCATTGCAGGGGTTGCACTGGATGATTTTCATGGTCCCTTCCTACCCCAGCCATTCTGGGATTCTCTGCACCTCTCCCAGGCTGTAAGTTGCCATTGAAAATGAGGAAGGATCTGTCCCACAGCACAGCTTTGAGGTCGTCCAACAGTGGCTGGTCCTGCTGACATCCCTGTTCCAGCAGTGTTCCTTGGACAGCAGAGCAATGATTTACATGGCCAGGAGATTATTTCCCTGCGCTGGAAAGCCAGACAGATTTGTCTGGTGTCACTCAGTGGACAGTCCTCTTGGCCTTGTCAGTCAGCTTGAAAAATTGATTCCATTCTCCTGGTTTTAGCTCTTGGGATTTTTCCTTCTCCCTGAAAGTCTTGTGAGGCTCTGAGGTCTGGCACTGACCTGACTAATAAAGGGATGGAGCCAGCCATCCTTTCCAAGTTTAAGAATCATCTTCTTGGTCCTCCTAAACTTGGAAAATCCAGAAAATGGTGCTTCCCTGATGCCTTGTGCAGGCTGACCCAGAGCAGAGGCTGGGTAGAGCTGAAGAATAAAGCAGGGATTTATTCAAAGCATCTCCTCCATGGATGCACCTTGGGCAGCACCAGAGCCCAGCCAGGGCTGCACCCAAGATGAACCAAAATGGCCCCAAAATGCACGGCCGGGCACGGGGTCTGTCCCTGGGATCAGTTCTGCTCCATTTGCACCTTGCAGTTCATTGTCCCATTCCAGCTTTAGCCCAGGCAGTCCCACCCTGCTTGTTTTTCTCTCTGCAGCCCACGGTGTTTGTGCTCCTGGGCTGAGATTTGGATCATTTGTCCTTGGTGCCCAGCTGGAGCAGGAATTGTTTTGTCTCCCTGCTCTGTGCACAGAGCTCAGAATCCCATAATATGAAGCCCAGACCCACACACTAAAGCAGCACACAATCTGAAAAATATAAAAGCTAAACCTGAGGCATCCTCCCTTCTAATTATAAATCTTGTGAGGCCATGGAGGCTAATTTTCCATCTTTTATTGGTGATCAATAAAAGGAGGAGAAGACCTTAAAGTCTCCAGATTGTTCCAGTCTGAGGGCGGGGCTGATGGCACAGCATTCCTCGTGGAGAGCCCGAGCTTTCCATGAGCAGGAATATCTGTTCCCAAAGAGCTGACAAGCTCAGAGATCAGCACCTTTCCCTTCTGCCCAGCCCTTGGTTTTTACCTCATTGAACAAATCTTGGTCACTAAAGGAAATGTTTTGCTGTAGCTGAGGCTGTGCCACTTCCCAGCTCTCACAGGGCCTCAGCTCCTGTGCACAGAAATCTGACATTTCACCTCCCAGTCAGTAATGTGGCTTTGGCAGGAAAGCAGAAAGTGCCTGGGTGACAGCATCTGAGGAGGGGACTCTGCTCTGAAATCAGTGTAACCAGAAGTGGGGTGAAAACTGCAAAATACACTTTTGCTCTGTGTCAGAAGAGGAGGATAATTTAGGGGATCGATGTTGCCCCTCAGTCCTGTGCCTTCTCCTCTCACCCTGAGAGCTCTGCACCAGGCTGTGATGCAACCTGTGCTGTTAAAATGGAATTCCTGGCTGGGAATCGAGACGGCCACGTCCTGATCCAATGTGTGTCACCCAGAGGATGTCACTTTGCATCCTCCTCCCTGAAACACTTAGTCTTACAAAGAAGTCCTGATGTGTTTTCACATGAAATAAGCCAACCCTAATGACTGCTGAAGGATTCAGCCAGCAGGCTGCTAAACTCTTAAAAGATTTCTTTTTTTTTTAAAGGGCTCTTCAGGAAAAGACTCCTCGGAAAATGACACACATGGGTCTTCCTCGGCTCGTGGTGTGGAGTCACAGCAGCTGCTGTGTTTCCTTCTGCATTTTTTCGGTGAGCTCTCAGCACAAATCTTTCCTCTCCATGGAGGGGGAAGTTGGATGTTAATTGGAACAGAAACCTTAATTCTCTGTGATGCAAATCCCAGCACACGGAGTGTGCTGCACTGCGTTTGCAAAACATGCTAAGTACCAAAAGGCTTTTCACAGAAGTATTTCTTTCAGTTTTTAAAAACTGTTCTTGTATTGCATTCCACTTTCAGCACCACTAGAAGATGACACATGGTGAAGATCCCGTGGGCTGAGTGCGCTACACTCCCAGGCTCTCTTTGTTCCACACTGCATCCCTGTTTCCTGCAGGGATTGGGATTTCCCTCACAGTCTTCCCTTTGTGAAAAATGCCTGTTTTACGATTGGCTTTTTGCAAATATTTAAATAAATATTGTATGTGTTATGTTAGAAAGTTATGCTGTATTAATTTTCTTAAGTAGTGCTGTATTAGCATTTTAATAGTATGGTAAATGTAGTTTTGTAGTTAAAATGTGACTTTTATAGTTAAAATAGGAACTATGCATGTGGGATATTTTTTTAAAGAAAGGAATGAGGTGCTTGCAGCAGATAGCAGCCACAGGACACCTAAATCTTTCACAGAAAAATAATTTATTCCTCCATTATCAGAAGAAACTAATTTCTTCCTGCCTGCTCAGCCCTGAAGATGCCTTCAGGATTAAGAGGAAGAAGCTGACACTGACCAGACAGAATCCTGTGTTTGAATGGAATTTATGTATCGTGTATGAGATGTATTGTTCCAGATTGCAAGGCAAGATGTATTCTATTACCATCTGTATGGGAGTTGTCTTTTGTCAAGTGGGCAGTTTTCCTTATCTCTCTCTGAGTGATCACAATCACTCCCCCCTCAGGAGGGGACATCTGCTGATAACAGCCATTGACTGTCACTGCATGGCTGATAAGAACTGCAGCATCCCATTGGGAGATGTGAGCCCAGAGGGAGGAGCCAAGCATTGCTACCTGGATATAATCTGGAGATTCTGGAACACCAGCACAGTTTCTGCACTGGATTCCCCAGAGGAACAGCAGCTGCCTCTCCCACTGGATCTTCAGAGGAAGAGACTGCACCTTTCTCCAGGATCCCTGCTCCAGCAGAGCCACCCCTGACACTGCAGGAGGACTGAGCCACAATTCCAATGGGACTGCTGCCAACACCCTGACCCACAGGGTGTCAGGTTGGGTTCTGACTCTGGCAGTGTTGTTTAAGTTTACTGCATTGTTTATTTTATCCTTTTATTTTCTTCCCTATTAAAGAACTGTTATTGCCTGCTCCCATATTTTTGCCTGAGAGCCCCTTAATTTAAAATTTATAGCAATTCGGAGGGGTGGGGAGGGTTTACATTTTCCATTTCAGGGGAGGCTCCTGCCTTCCTTAGCAGACACCTGGCTTTCCAAACCAAGACATGTATAAATATGCAACAAGTTTTTAAGGGTTAATCCTCTGTTAACAGATGTCCTTTTTCGGGCTTATTTTGCCCAGAAAAAGGTACCCAGACCATCCATAACTCTTTATTCCTATTGTCTCCTATTGTCCTAATCCTAATTGTCCAAATTTTTATTACTCTAATTATATTACTATTTTTATAACCATTTTATTACTATTAAACTTTTAAAATTTTAAAAACAAGTGATTGGCATTTTTCACACCTTCCCCTCCTCTGGCTGCTCCACAGCAAACTGCCTCGGTGGCTCTATGGACTGGTTTTGATGGGGATAGAGTTAATTTTCTTCTCAGCACCTGTGTTTGGGATTTGTGATTAATAACCCAGGGGTATTTCAGCTGTTCCTGACCAGTGCTTGCACTGTATTTTGTTCTTACAAAGGCCCTTAGGAACAAACTTCATATTTAAAGGTTTTGGAGTTAATTTAGTGAAGGAAATTATTTTCACTCGACAATACATTAGATGTAACTACTCAATTTCTTTCTTTTATTATCTTCCCACATGGAGCTTCTTTTTCTGTCACAGTAAATGAATGGCTGTGCAACTCTGAATAGCCTGCCTAGAAAGCTGTAAACTATAGGGCTCTTTGTCTGTTTGACCACAGTTTTCCAAATTTTCTGGATTTGATTAGGAAGGATAAGATAAATTTAATTTTTTTTTTTACCTCTGAGGGTGGCAGAGGTTGGCTTGGCTTCACCAGCTTGGATTCCAATCTCTCCAAATTCTTTCTGTTGTGGGGACAGAAATGGAGGGAAAGGGTTTTCCCCAGAACTCCCCAATCCAGATTCCCAAAATGGACATTTTTAGCTATGCAGAAGCCTTGGAAGAGCTTTCTGACACAGCACTGGGAGTTAGGTGGTGTCAGTGCTTGCTTTGATATTTCATTAAATGCCCCCTGGACAATGTTAGGCAAAGGGAAACAGCTGGCAAACGTCAAGGAAAAGCTAAAATTAAATTCCTTAGTGAGGAACATGGGTGGATTTTCCAAGCAGGCAGTGTTTGATGGTGCTACAGGAAAGTTTTCTATTTGTCCATATTTCATGGAGGCAGGAAAACGGGGAGATTGATTCTTGGAAAGGAATTTAGGAGACTACAGATTCAATTCTCATTTGCTGGCTCTTGTATGAAGCTGGTAAAGAGTTTGCTCCTTTCATGGAGCAATTGCCAAGGATTGATCTCCAGCCTGAGCTCCTGTGTTCCCATTGCAAAGATCATGAGAATATCTGAGACCAAACTACGGCCTGGAAAGCCATAAGAGCTCTGAATGGAAGAAAAATGGAATATATGCATGAGCTTGATTTAGCTCTAAAATGCAGATTATTAAAAGTGCCTTCTTGATGACACAATCCAAGTGACATTTAATGAAAAATGGGATATTTTGAAGTGGAAGGATTGGAAAATATCTCAGTGATAGCAATGAAAACAAAACACCAAACTGCCCTGCAAATGAGGATCATGCATCACTAAAATAAATGAAGGTAATAGGAATAAAGGACTAACTGTATTTTGGAAGGTGAACAAAGGAAGAAATAACTAATGGTTCTATGACACAGTTTGAGGGTCTTGGTTTTCTCTCTTTATTTTTTTAACCATCAGGAAAGTGTCACAAAAATGACACACCCAAAACCCCCTCACCAAATGGGTGGTTGCATTTTGTTTCTAAGGTCTTTTTTCTCAGGGGCTGAATCAGTGTTTCAGTAATAACCATCAGATAAAGACTCCCAGGGATCTGAGGTCCTCTTGATATCTCTTGTCAGGGAAATTTGGGGAAATCTGCCAGGCTCTTTCTGTCTATTCCTTTAGAGGGAGGGAGTGTCAGGCATTTATTTGGCTTTTGTTTCTGTCTCTGGGAAAACTCCGTGTCTGTCTGTCCATGTAAATCTATCCTTGTATCCATTTGTTCATGCCCATATGTGCATCACTCTTTTCCTAATAAAAACAGGTACAAGATGCTGTTAATTCAACAATTTGGAACACTGCAATCAAATCAAATGGATGTATTAATATTACTGCTCATTGCAAGCAAGAGCATATGCTGAATTTTATGCCCATTTTATTAGGATCAGCAGGTTCCTTGATACATTTGGAGCTGCAGCTTAACAGATCCGTTTTATTTGCATTTTCGTGGGCACCAATTCAATTGCAGGAGCTGCTCTGCCAGGCATCATGAGGTGCTTGGGGGCAAGGTTTGATATGGATCTCTGCTTGTCTCTCCTTAGCGCTGGTGTGTGGTGCTTCAAAAGCTCCGCTTGTGTAAGCCACCGATTTCACTCAGCCCAGACAGGAGAGATAAAACCTCTGCTTTCCTTCAGAAATGTCTCTTGCTATGAGCTGGCACTAAGGGAACCCCGGGCTCTTCAAGCACTGAGCTGTTGCAGCACCGTGGAGGAAGAGGGGTCAGGCTGTTTGAATGCTCATGCTTGAGAGGGGAGAGGAATAGTGGATTTGTATTCACAAACCAGCTGTGGGTCTGCTGGGAGATAAAACCAGCTCTGGGAGATAAAAGAAACTATGGGAAGGATTCCACTGATTGATGAATGGAAAAAGAGAATTGCTTTTACAAATAAACTTTAGGTTTGCTGATAAACGGAATTTGACGTTGAGAGATGAAAGAAACCATGGGGAAGAAAAACCCCTAAATTCAGTAAGAATTGAAAATGAAAAGGGAGGGATATACATTAGAGGGAAATCTATGGGAAATCTTGGTGAAATCTTCAGTATCAGGCGTTTCAGAAAGTCTGTACCTCTCAAATACCTCAGCCAACGGGGAAAAACCCCTAAATTCCATAAGAATTGAAAATGAAAAGGGAGGGTTATACATTAGAGGGAAATCTCTGGTATCAGGTGTTCTGGGCAGTCTGTACCTCTCAGCCAATGGGGAAAGAGAGAAGGGAAATGCAGCCCGGAAATTGGGATAAAAAGGGAGGCTGCATCCTCCAAAATTTGGAGACTTCCCAGGGGAATGCCCCATGGCCTCTCCCTTTATTCCAATAAAGTAAAAGGACTCCTCTGTCTCATTTTTGGACATAAACCTCTGATGTTTGTGGATTAATTTTCCTACCAGAGGGAAGGAGAAATTCTGGATTTTCCTGCCACAGCATCCACTTGGCAGTGACTGCCAGCTGCCATGGGGCTGTGTCGTCTGCAGGCTCTGCACCCTGAGACTCAGTGCTATTTCTGAGTTGCCTTCAAAACCCTCACTCCCTGCAAAGGAGCACTAAAAACCTCTCCCTGTGCCTGAGCATTCTCCGGGAATTCAATGAAAGGATCACCCCAGGCCATTTCTGACTGAAGGCAGCTGCTCGCTGAGTGTTTAATGGCACTTTGGCACATCCCTGAGGGCCTTTTCTGGCACAAACACAGAGCTCTGCACCTCTGGCCCCAGGGGATCTGCCAGGAGGTAGTTCCTGGGTTTATGCTGGGCAGCTGTGATTCCTCTTCCCTTTACCCTTCTGCTCAGAGCGGCCTCCACTGCAAATATGCAGAGAAACCTTCCTGACTGGAAAATCTCATGGAATCACAGACTGGTTGGGGTTGGAAGGGATGCTTTCCACTAAATCAGGATGCTCCAAGCTGGCCCCGGACACTTCCAGAGGTGGAGCAGCCACAGCTTCTCTGGGTGTCTGAACTGAGCCGTGCACACACGGCCAAGAGAAGAATTGCTGTTCATGCCCTAATCATGAAAAGCAAAATTAAC
>NW_005054553.1:143890-154308 GCF_000277835.1 Geospiza fortis | reverse complement strand
TGAGTGTTTACTGGTGTTTTTCAGCCCCATCTTAAAGGCCAAATGGACACCAGGCTGCTTTCAATCCAGTGGAGGGGTGGAGAGCCCCAAAATCCATACAGCATGAGAACTGTAGAACCAGGTTTTGTACTTGAACAGCAGTTTTTCTTTAAAAACCTGCCTTAAAAAAACAGCCTTAAAAAACCCACTTTCTAATGGGAAATGCATGTGGAGAAGGCATCGTTTTCACAGGAATAATTCAATTCTACCATTTCCCTGTGTTTCCAGGTGAGATGATGTGAGGCTGCTGCTGAGGGTAAGGCAGGGCAGTGCATTCCTCACGTGTGAAAAGAATAACAGGATTAGGCTGAAGTGATCAACACTGCCTCGGCTTCCTGTCCTGGGTGTGCAGGCAGGGGTTCCTCTCAGCATAATTGGGATATTTACACTTTTTGGGGAGCTGGCAATGAGCGCTCAAGGTGGCCCGAGGTGTTTCTGTTAACAGCCTCAGTTACATTTCTCCAGTGATGTGTCTCAGAGGACAACTCTACTTCAGCCCCAGGCACAGGAATCTGTTCCCAGCTTTTCCCTAAATATATTTTTGGGCTCTCCAGCAAGTCTCATTAGCAGATTTGACTCTGGCACATGACCATTGAAACCAGGGGCGTTGCTGCCCCTCAAACACACAGCTTGCTGCAGTGCCCCACAGCTCTTTTGGAAATACAAACCCATGTTTGCACCTCAGCCTCACCCTGAAATCCTTTGGAAAGGTAAAATGAATGTTTCTGAGGAGCTGAAAATAAAATGAATGTTTCTGAGGAGCTGAAATAACGTGGCAGTGCCTTTAAACAGCAACAAAATTAAAGAAATTGAATTCTTATTGCCAAACATTCTTGGTAAATTGGTTATTTTTCGTTTTGCCCACACAAACAGCTAAAAAGGATTATTAAATCTAAGGAGTACAAATGCTAAGTAATTTGAAGAGCTTGAATCAGACCCAGAGTTAAAGCTGGAAATAATTCTGTCCCTAATCCTCTCTGTGGTGCCCTGTGGTAAGATTGGTTGTCATGCCAAAATCTAATATTTTGCTTTCATCCTCCTTGGACAGCAGGACAAATTGGCCAGGGCACATTTTCACTGCATTTGGACTTCTAATTGCACTCCTAGTTGGCTTTTAGAGGAGCATTTCAAATGTTCCTGTCATCATCACCTGAAAAGAAGTTTTCTCTCTGTATAAATGCTAAATGGAAGTTCGCGTTGCTTATGGAATACATAATTTTTTATTAACTTTAAAAAAAAAATTATTTTCCTCTTACACATTTAAGTAATGCTTAAGGTGTTATCAAAAGCTTCAAACTGCAGGCTCTTTAGTCTTTTGTTTCTATTCATGTCTCTTTTTTTTGGCTTTAATCAGTGAATTTCTTGGCTTGGAAAACTTTCACACATAGCAACACCTTCAAAGTGTGCACGCAATATATTGATATAGAGATGTGTGGAAGGCATTTGGGTACTGAAATCCTCTTGAAATATTTTTAAACAACCTTGGAAATGTGTATATAACATATCATCTCTGTAGCAACGCTCTTTAAAGACAAATTAGTGGGTTTAGCCCTTCTTATACCTACTGGTATGGAAATGGATTAACTGGGAGAGATTGGGAGGTGCTGGCAATGAAATTACAGATGCCAAGTTCAGATTCCCTGTGAGATCTGATGATTTATTTTTTCCAGATGAAAATAAAAGGTATAGCCTGGGACTGCTGCAGTGATTCATTGATTGACCTCTCCAGAGCTGGGTGGCAGCTGCTCCAGCAAATGTTGCTGCTGCTGGTCAATAGCTGGGAGGGCTTTAGACAGTCCCTGCTGGCCCTGGTCACCCTGCCCAGGCTTTCTTTTTGTGCTAATTGGTGAAACTGGCTTGGGACCAGCTGGAGAATCAGCCAATGGTGGAAGTGGGTCAGATACCTTTGATTAGTTCTCGGAGCAGAGAGGAATTTCTCCCAGGTTTTCTGGCTGCTCCCTGCACTCCTGCATATGGCTGGCAGTTGACAGGAAGGAAATAATTTCCCTGGGTCTGTAACTGCAGGGTAACACAGGCAGAAAGTCTGGAATGTCTGCAGGAATCACAGAAGGGTTGGTTTGGAAGGGACCTTAAAGATGATCCTGCCGTGGGCAGGGAACCTTCCAGTGTCCCAGGCTGCTCCAAGCCCTGTCCAGCCTGGCCTTGGGCGCTGCCAGGGATGAGGAGTCCACCACTTCTCTGGGAAAACTGTTCCAGTGCCTCTCTACCCTCACAGTGAAGAATTTCTTCCTAATATCCTCTCTAACTCTACTCCCTTTCAATGTGGAGCCATTCCCCCTTGTCCTGTCACCCCCTCCCTTGGAAATAATCTCCCTCCATCTTTCTTGTTGGTTCCCTTCAGGTACCAGAGTGAGTTAATAATCAATAAAGAGCATAAGAAATGGAATTCCAATACATTTCTGCTAAATTATCTCCTTCTCTGAGCTGCATGAGTGGTTTCAGTTTCTCTGATCCTGTGCCCTGGGGCAGGGACTGCATTTTCAGTTTCTGTAGAGAGCAAGGAACATCACAGTTCTGATCAGACAGCTTTACAAACAAGTGGTGTGGATGCTTGGGATTCTGTCAAACTGTGAGAGCATGAATGGCACAGGATGGGGAGTTCACTTCAGACACTGCGCTTAAAAATAGGTGTGTGCTCCTCAGGGATGTCCTTGCCAAGAATTCTGGTCCAGCTGTGAGCGAGTTAAGTCAGGCAGATGATCCCAGGATCATCTGAAGGACCTGGAAGTGGATGGGTGAAGGGAGGGATGAACCTTCCCAGGAGAATCCACAAAACCCTGCAGATGATCCCAGAAAGGACCTGAAGGACCTGGAAGTGGATGGGTGAAGGGAAGGATGAACTTTTCCATGAAGATCCACAAAACCCTGCAGATGATCCCAGAAAGGACCTGAAGGACCTGGAAGTGGATGGGTGAAGGGAGGGATGAACCTTCCCAGGAGAATCCACAAAACCCTGCAGATGATCCCAGGAAGGACCTTAAGGACCTGGAAGTGGATGGGTGAAGGGAGGGATGAACCTTTCCAGGAGGATCCACAAAACCCTGCAGGCTGAGCTGCCTCTGCTGCCCCTGAAAGGGAAAGGCTGGCTCTGCTTAGTCCAGACTTAAGTGCTTCAGTAATTATCGGCTTCTTAATTGATGGTGGGGCAGACTGAGCCTGAAATGTCCTGGAGAGTGCTGATTATTCCCTTAAAATGCCCTGCTGTGAACTGCAGTGCTTGGAGAGCCCCTGAGGATGGTCAGAACATCCTGGAGAATCCTGTTTGCCCAGGACAAGCTTTTCCCACTCTCTGCCAGACCCAGCACCTGACCAGGCAGGTTTTGTGCCTGGTGTGACCTTCCAGGCTGTTTGTCACTATGAGCCAGGTCTAACCCAGCTGGTTTAAAATCAGCAGGGAATGTTGGCAGGAGTCATGGCCACAACGGGGAATGCACTGCAGGTGCATCCTGAGCCTCCAGTGCAGCGATCTACCCACAGCAGCTGAGCCTGTTGCATGATGAGGACTTCAAAGTTTGTCCTGGAATACTGGAGGCAAAAAAAAAAAAAAAAACCCCAAAACCCCCCAAAACAAACAAAAAACCAAACCAAACAAAAAACCAAACCAAACAAAAAAAACCCAAACAAAAAAACCCCCAAAAACCCAAAAAACCCAAACAAAAAAAACCCCAAAAAACCAAAAATGAAACAAACAAACCAAAAGCCCAAAAGACAAAAAATATATAATGGCTAATTAGATAAAAAATATATTGATGTTTTCCTAGCTAATTCCTGACAGCCAGAGCTCTGATCTTACATGGCCTTCATTTCTTCAGAAAGCAAGTTCTCCTGCCCAGGAGGATTGATTTCAGATGGAAGTTATGGAATTAAATGAACAATTACAAATGGAGAAAGGGTAAATAAGGGTAAATAAATAGCCTTAATAAATTGGTGTGTTCCTACACATGAATAATGGAATGGTGGAGGGGTTTGGGTTGGAAAGGACCCACAAGTTCACCCAGTTCCACGCCAGGGACATCTTCCATAGGACCAGGTTGCTCCAAGCCCCATCCAACCTTTTCTGTCTCTCATCCTTCCAACCACTTCTACAACTGACAATTATTATTTCTTCTTTTTTTTCTTTTCCCAGGGGGCAGAGTCAATTTTCAAATATCATTCAGAGAATTGCAAAATAGCCCTGGTTTGAATGGACCTTAAAGAACCATCTGGTCTTGCCCATTTTGTGGGGAAGGGAACCCACTGAGAGTATTTTCCACCCTGTCCAATCACCTCTGAAAAATCTCCAGCAATGGGGACAGGAGATGTCCCTGGGGATGTTTTTCCAGTGGCTGGTTATTCTAACTGTAAAAAAAAATTATTTTTAGGCCAAAATGACGTTTAGGTTTTTCAATTCTGCTCCTGTTTTCAACAACCAATGCAACGAGGTGCTCAAGGTCTATTGCAGCAGGAACGTGGATATTTGTTTGTTGGCTGGAAAGATTATTAGTTCTAAACCTCTGTTTTAGACTATTTTGTTAGGAATGTAGGCATTAAGTCAGGTAACACAACAAAATCGTGGTGGTGGAAATATCACTAGGCAATTCACAAGCAGGTGGATTTATGCTGTGATCTCTTCCCGAGGGAGTGTTAAGGTTTCACATGAAAGTCGGAATACCAAATTCCAGCCTGCACTTGGCTATTTTAGCCTGGAGAAAACCACAAATGCATTTTCAAAGAGAAACACCAGGTGCCCAGAGCCATTCCAGCTGTCATGTGAAATGTTGTGGGTTTCACTTCATGAATGCTGTTGTTTGATGTACTTCAATTTGCTTTATTTTTTTTTTTAATGTAATGGATTATTAACAACATTCCCTTTTTTTTTCTTTTCTTGGTGGTTTCTAGTCCCTGTGTGCATTTTGTGCAATATTGCTGGAGGGTTTTTTTGAACTTGCCTGGTTTGTAGGCAGGATTGAAATGGTCCCTGAAGAGGATCTACAGGCAAAGGTGTCCATGTGCATCAGGAAACACCCCTGGCCCAAACTATTGCCAGTATTGTAGATAACACAGGGTTGGAAACAGATTGTTTTGTCTTTTTTTGGAAATTTTGGCCATCCAGAGGTAAATGAGCTGTAGCTCTGCTGAGGAATCCTTGATCCAAGCCAGCCACTCAAATGAGAATGTGCTCTGATTTTTTATCTACTTATTTATACATAATTTTATTTTCCCTCTGTTAATTCATTCCTACATTATAGCTTTGACCTTGGAATAGAAATGGATTAATTAATTAATTTATTTAACATAAATTTATAATAAATTTATTTAGTAAATATTAATAAATAATTTATTTCTTCTTTATCAAATAATAGATTTATTTAACAAATAAATTTATTTGTAATATAATGGATTTTGACTTATTGTTGCACTGGTTTCAGCATCAGTGACCAGAAATCTGCTCCTGAGCTCCAAAACCAAATTCCCTGTGGGAAGAGGGGCTTTTGATAGAGCTGTAGTTCTTTTTTTTATAGGCCTTGCAACAGCTCCTGAAGAACCTTTGATTTAAGCAGCACCTTTTATCTGCTGTGCTACTTCTGCTGAAGAGAATGTTTATTTTTGTTTATTTTTCAGGTTTTTTTCCCCTGGGGTTTATTTTCAGGCAGTTTTATTTTGAAAGAACTTTAGGTTTTTGCTTGCTACTGACGTCAACAGGATATTCTGTTTTCTTTGGAAAACTTGGAATTCTTGTGATGGGAGAACAGAGGGTTCTCTTGGCCTTTTGATCTCCAGTCTTGCCTGGTGTGACCAGGAGCTCTCAGCAAGAGGAGCAAGGAGGAGACACAGAGAGCAGAGGCTTGAGACATGAAATTCAGACATGAAATTGAGAGGTTTGAGACATTAAATTGAGAAGTTTGAGCCATGAAATTCAGACATGAAATGGAGAGGTTTGAGACATTAAATTCTGAGTGGTGGTGGGAGATGTGGCTCCCTCCTGTGCAAAAAGTCACTGGAAGAGGAAAGAGGTGATGATTCACTTTGTGTGTCCCAGCTGAGGGCAAAATCCACCCTGAACCAACTGGAATTCCTGCACTTGTGCTTAGGAAAGGGTGTGGGCACATGGTGGAGCTCCGTGGGTGCAGGAGGGAACACACAGATGGAAAACCATGGGAGAGGGTGGATTTCCCTCAGGAGGCTCAGCTGGAGGAGCACTGGGGCCATCCTGACCTTTCCCACCCTGGGAAATGAGTAATGGCACCCTGGGAGCACAAGGAGATGGTGGGAGGGAAGGGAAATTTCGAGGAAATTTCAAGGAAAGGAAGGGAAAGGAAATTTCAAGGAAATTTCAAGGAAAGGAAAATTTAAGGAAAGGAAATTTCAGGAAAATTTAAAGGAAAGGAGAGGAAAGGAAATTTCAAGGAAAGGAAAGGAAATTTCAAGGAAAAGAAATTTCAAGGAAAGGAAATTTCAAGGAAAGGAAAGGAAAGGAAATTAAAGGAAAGGAAATTCAGAGGAAAGGAAAGGGAAAGGAAAGGAAAGGAAAGGAAAGGAAAGGAAAGGAAAGGAAAGGAAAGGAAAGGAAAGGAAAGGAAAGGAAAGGAAAGGAAAGGAAAGGAAAGGAAAGGAAAGGAAAGGAAAGGAAAGGAAAGGAAAGGAAAGGAAAGGAAAGGAAAGGAAAGGAAAGGAAAGGAAAGGAAAGGAAAGGAAAGGAAAGGAAAGGAAAGGAAAGGAAAGGAAAGGGATTTGTGCACTGTGTTTGGCTCTGTGAAGGAGCATGGGGGTGTTTCAGGATGGGCAAAGTGTGCGTGTGCACTGAAATTCCTAGGAATTCTCCCGGAAGAGATGGAGCTCCTTGGGAGATGCCACACTGACAGCCATCAGCTCCCAGACTGACAGACTCTGCCTCTGCCACGCTGCTTGTGTGGGGCAGGTTTGCACTGCTCAGGGACACTGACAGCCCTAAATGCTGACATGGATCTTCCAGGGAACTTCGGGAGTGAAGCTGCAGAGACTTGGAGCTGCAAGAATCAACTGCTCCTGAATCTGTTTGGGAGAAGCAGGACCTGCAGAACCAGGAGGGATAAGATGGAATCATAGTGTGGTTTGGGTCGGAAGGGACCTTAAAGTTCATCCCATGGCAGGGACACCTCCCACTGTCCCAGGCTGCTCCAGCCCCAGTGTCCAACCTGGCCTTGGGCACTGCCAGGGATCCAGGGATGGAATTCCATCCCAGCCCCTGCCCACCCTGCCAGGGAACAATTCCTCATTGCCAAGATCCCACCCAGCCCTGCCCTCTGGCACTGGCAGCCATTCCCTGGGTGCTGTCCCTGCATCCCCTGGAAATTGTCTCTCTGCAGCTTTCCTGGGGCTCCTGCAGGCCCTGCAAGGCCACCCTGAGCTCAGGCCAAAGCTTCTCCTGTGCAGGTGAACAATGCCAGCTGTGCCAGCCTTTCCTGCCAGCAGAGCTGCTCCATCCCTCTGCTCATCCTGGAGCCTCCTCTGGGCTCTCTGCAGCAGCTCCAGCTCCTCCCTGGGCTGGGGTAGCTCTGCAGCTGGGAAATCACCTGTGGGGCACAGGGACACAATCCCAATCCCTTTCCTGCTGCCCACACTGGAGCTCAGCCCCGGGGTCGTGGGGCAGGTCCAGCTCTCACCCACCAGCACCCCAAGTCCTTCTCCCCCTCCACATGGGAGGGATAGGATGGGATGTGCTGGAAAACTTGTCAGGGGAAGGTTGCAAGCCATGTTCTCCGGTTCTCTGCTGCTCCTGGCTTTATCTCCTGCATTTGCATTTGCATAAGCACCAAGTCAGAACAGAAGTTGAAAATCTCCCAGACAGCAGTGATTTGAAATGCTGCCTGTACAACTTTGCTGAAATATGCATGGAAGGAATTTCAGCTAATACATTATGAATTTTGGTAATGCCACGTCTCTGGCAACCTCAGATACAGATCATGAACATGAATATTTAGAAAATATTCACACAGTGAGGGCTTGGGCTCTGCTCCCAGGGCACAGGGACAGGAGCAGAGGGAACGGCCTCAGGCTGGGCCAGGGCAGGCTCAGCTGGGACAGCAGCAGCAATTTGCCCATGGAAAGGGAGCTCAGGCCTTGGCAGGGGCTGCCCAGGGAGCTTTGCAGTGCCCATCCCTGCAGGTGTGCCCTGGAGGTGGCACTGAGTGCTCTGGGCTGGGGACAAGGTGCCCATGGGGCACAGCTGGCACTCCATGGGCTGGCAGGGCTGTGCCAGCCCCAGGGATCTGGGGATGCTGTGAAATCTGTTGCGTGTGTCTGTCTGAACCTGCCTGTGCACACACCTGTGTGTCACACAAATGAGATTATATTTTTTTGTAATCACCCCAGGGTTTGATTTTATAATCACAGAGGATTCTGTCTCGATGCACATTGGAGATAAAAATATTTGTATCAATTTTTTCCTTTTATCCCTTCAGTTCCTGTTTAGTGACTCTCTGTTCCTAATGCATTTATGGAATGGAAACGAATGATTTCATGAGCTATTTACAGGAAAAACCTTTAAAATAATACTTAAGGGGGATTTTTTCATGGAAGATTTTCTTTATGATATCAAATTGGAATAAATAATTGCACGCTGTACAGAGCAACAATTCCTTTCTGTCATGCTTTTACAGCCTTCATAATATTCATATCTTTAAAAAATTGGAGTGATAACTTTCCTGCGGTGCCTTCCATCAAGACTAGTTAGAACATATATTAAAATGACAGTTCATTAGGGTGTTGCCAATGTAGCTGCAAAGCTTTCTATCATTTTCTGAACTGTTATTGCTTATATAATAAAGCTACCAGCAAATAATAATCTTCATGTCACACTCTGCTCCTGGGATGGATTTATTGAGGTGAATATAAAGTAATGTGAAGTAATGATTACAGGATAGAAAAACAAGGAGTTGCCCCATCAGTCTTCTACATCACTAAAGATGAAATGAGTGCTGCAGTAAAATAATACTGTGACAACTTTGTCACTTTATTCTCAAGATGGTGCTAAAGGACTGTGAGCCATTTAAATTTGGGGGCTAAACTGCCAAAAAATCACATATTTTGCTTTGTATGAACTGATGTAACAGAAAAAAAAATTGATTAATTTCTGTTTTAAAATGTGTGTATGTGTGTGCTTGGAGTGACACCAATTGGCTTTGTCAAACAGACTTTCCTCACACTCAAACACAGCTGAGTCCATCAGGTGACCAAATTTCATGATCAATTTAAGATTAAACTCTTAATACATCAAAAATTCTGCACCACTAATTCAAACACGAGCTAAAACCACATGAACAGCCTGGATTTTTAGTTGAAAATGCAGCGCAGGTTGTAACAGTTGAATAATTGCTGGGTTTTACCATGAAGGCCGTGCTAACGAGCAGCACTCAGACCTTGTAGCTCCAAAGGTTCTGGTGCAGCACCCTCGGGAGAACCCATGGAGAGGGCAGAGCCTCTGGCATCTGCTTTAGCTTGGATTTGAGGACATTTATGGCTGTTTCTCTCTGTAAAATAACCAGCTGGCCTGCTGCTGTTGGGTTTTTATGGGAGCAGCCCTGGACTGGCGGATAAATCCCATCCCATCTCCAGTGCTGTGCCCGCTGTCACCCAGGGCTGTGGGTGGTGGCCCTCACCTCACTGTGAGGAGAGAGGGATGAATTTCCTGCCCTGGAGGCAGGGAGGGATGAAAAATGTGAAAAATTCAAGTGTTTCCCTGCTCTGCCTGTGAGAACACATTCCCAGGGATTCTCCTGGATGGCTTTTCAAAGGCAAACACGTCTCCCACTCCTCTGCCTTTGATCTTCCATCTCCAGCAGGCAATTTAACAACAGCCTCTTGATTTATTTGAGTTTATGAAGACTGTTTTCTTTATTCTTACAGGACTAGTGGGCAGAAGCAGCCCAGAAACTCTGGTCAAAATGAAAGAGAGGAGTCTGATTTTCTCTGTGTGGGGAACACAGAAGGTGCTGAGGGCTCCTCTCCATCCCTGCAGCAGGGACAGGTGTCTGCTTGAGGGAGATCAATGATCTCTGCTGCTTCCTTCCTCCCTGGTTGTCACTTTCTGCCCATGTTGTCACTTTCTGCCCATGTTTTATATCCCCAGAGAGGCTGTGTTCTCCCAAATCCATCAGCAGTGGGTGCCTTGTTCCAGCACCTCACTAGGGAGGATGAGGAGTCTGATAAGGAATAGATAAGGTCATGAGTGGTCACGAGGGCCATGTGCTTTCTTCTGCCAGAAACCAAGCCAAGAAGGGAGTGAATTCCTCAGGGCTGTGGAATTAGAAGCTGATCCTCAACAAAGGCTCTTCATTAATGGGAGCCAGGCCTAATGGGCTGGGCCAGAGCTGGCAGCAGAATCAGATCAGGGTTCAGCA
>NW_005054553.1:140517-143424 GCF_000277835.1 Geospiza fortis | reverse complement strand
ATGGGGCTGTGCCACCCCCTGACACACAGGGGGCAGGGCATGGTCTGACTCTGGCAGTGGTTTGTTTTATTAATGCATTATTTATTTATTTTTATTTTTTCCCCAATAAAAAACTGTGATTCCTATTCCCATATCTTTGCCTGAGAGCTACTTAATTTCAAAATTATAATAATTCAGAGGGAGGGGGTTTACATTTTCCATTTCAAGGGAGGCTCCTGCCCTCCTTAGCAAACACCTGGCTTTTCAAGCCAAGACACACAGAGCTTCTCTGGGCACCCTGTGCCAGGATCTCCCCACCCTCCCAGGGAAGGATTTTTATATATATGCCTATATATATATGCGTTTGTATAAATCCATTTCAGACACTGAAGAAAAACTTTGTGGCCATGGTAATGGCTTCCTTTTAAATGAAAAAAAAACCCCACAGAACCAGGTCTTTAATTCCTAGTACATCAAATATTACCTCTAGTAAGAGGAAGAGAATTGAGGAGATTATTAAAGCTTGAAATTACTGAGCTGTTTGTAGAAGTAGTTAGTGAATGTGGGCAATAATCTGTTGTTTAAAAAGCAAAATCCCCAAGGATCTGGAGTCCATGTGTTCGGCATGCAGGCATGGGGTGTCTATCTAATAGATTAATATTTCACAGGCCAAGAGCAATTTGCATGACAGACTGTAAATTAGAATGGCTCCCAAACCAGCCAGTACAAATGGGTTCTGAGCAGTGCGAATCAATAACAGACAGTTCTCTAACAGCTTCCCCTCTGCTGGGGGCTCACAAAAGCTCAAACACCACATCTGTCGTGCTGTTGTCACCTTGGGAATGTCTGATAAGACACATCCCTCCCACATCTTTGTTCTCGTCAATTCTTTGACATTTTTTGTTGAAAATCCTGGCACAGAAATGTGCAATCCTATGTGGAAAATTCAGCTCCTCCCTGTCTATGCCTAAGAAAATAAAATTTTTTATATACAGGTGTGCAGCTGGCATTTATTGGAGCACAGTGACCTCAGAGCCATGATCAGTGGTGATCATGGAGAGACACACTGCAGATGAGGGCTTCCAGAGGGACACAAACTCTCTGTTTTCCTGTGTCCCACCTACAAAGCATTCACTGGAGCCTCTCCTCTCAAAGAGCTCCTGCTCAGTTTGGTGATGGCATCTTTAATTTGTTTGTTCTCATCAAGGAGTCCATGAGCCCCTCCTATGCTTTTGTAGATCTGTAAAGAGTTTTCTGTGCTTTTCTCTTGCTGATCCTCAGCTCCTGTGCTCTTTCTCCTTGGATCTCATTTATAAGCACCTCTTATTTTCTTCTTTTTCTTTGCTTGTTTTACAAACTCGTGCTCATCCCCACTGATCCTGCATCCTTCTCCTATGATAGGATGAATCTTTTTGTCATTTATTTTGTCTGAGTTATTATTAAAAAACCAGCTTTCCTCTCAAAAGAACCCAACTCAAAACACCACAAAACCAATTAAAAATCCCAATAGCTCCACTCTCATCAGCCTGATCCCTCTGTTCCAATAATCATGGAATTCCAGAATGGTTTGGGTTGGAAGGGATCTCAAAGATGATTCAGTTCCACCTTCCACTGTCCCAGGCTGCCCAGTGTCCAACCTGGCCTTGGGCACTTCCAGGGGTGTGGAATCCACAGCTTCCCTCTACATTTGGTCCCTGTTCGTTATCCCTCACCCCAAAGCCTGATGGTTTTGAACAGTGAGTGATTTAATGCCATACTTCTATTACCTGTACTTTCAAAGAAGTGTGGATTTGAGGAGGTTATCCATGTGGAAATAGGATATTAAGATTCTCACCTTTCTCTTCCCTCCTTGCAACTTTTCTCTGTTTCTGTTGGCCTGTAATTAATTCTCTGAATTTTAGTTTAATTTCTTTCAGGTCTATCTGACAGCTGAATATTAATATGCCTGATAAAGGATTTTTTACTCTCCTTCTCTCTTCCAGACCTCTCTCTTGTCTTCATTCCCAGCTCTGGCTGTTGGTGTGAACAGAGGGCTCTGTTATTTCTGTCTCAACAGCACTTCACCATTTCAGCATCATCTTTAGTTCCTCTGCTTTCCCTCACTCTTTCACTGCTTGCTTGGGTGTTCTTGTATTTTTTTTCTATCTGGTCACATCCCTGGGACTGCTGTAATGCAAACTCTGTGTCACACACAGAGGGGGAAGCACAGTCTGCAAAGCTGCTGCCAAGATATCCCTTTCCTGCTTCCCTCCACTCTTCCCTGCCCCAATGGTGTTCCCACCTTTTCTGCCCTCTGCCTGTATTTTTTTTTCTCTCTGAAGTTTCTTCTGCCTTTCAGAAAGCACGAGGAATCAGATCCTGCTTTTAGAGCTGCTCTTTTACAAGTGTTTTCCCTCAGGAGAAGTCCCATCCTAGGGAATCTCCAGGTCCCTGAATTACATTTTGTGCTCTTCCTTGTGAGTGTGAACTCTCTGCTGCAAGAGCTGCATTCATGGCTTGCCACAGTATTGTGACGGTGTTCACAGGGGTCTGAGGATGAGGGAAGAGACGAGGATCTGACTCCATGTTTCAGAAGGCTTGATTAATTATTTTATGATATATATTACATTAAAACTATACTAAAAGAATAGAAGAAAGGATTTCATCAGAAGGCTAGCTAAGAATAGAAAAAGAAAGAATGATAACAAAGCCTTGTGGCTCGCACTCTCTGTCTGAGCCAGCTGGACTGTGATTGGCCATTAATTAGAAACAACCAACATGAGACCAATCACAGATGCACCTGTTGCATCCCACAGCAGCAGATAATCAATGTTTACATTTTGTTCCTGAGGCCTCTCGGCTTCTCAAGAAGAAAAATCTTAAGGGAAGGATTTTTCATAAAAGATGTCTGTGACAACAGTATAGTGTGATTGTCTGATATCCTAAAAA
>NW_005054553.1:136954-140464 GCF_000277835.1 Geospiza fortis | reverse complement strand
AAGTGAAGTATCCCCAAGGACAGTCACAGCTGCCTGGTCAGTCTTCTTGAACAGGTTCTTTCTAAGCTTCAAGGCAAACACTATGGGTTTATCTGTGCATAAGAGGAGTGCAGAAGAGGAAGAAACAAAGCAGCCTTTTATTTTTTTAACTCTGCAGCAATCCATAGATGCTTGGCTGCGATGGGCTAATATTAAAAAGAAAGCACATTGTCGCACTCTTCCCACACCTCCGAGCTACAGACTGAGCCCTACAGAAGAGACAGCACTCCCTAACATCTGACTGGAGCACATTGGCTTTCCTGTGCCAAGAGGAGGATGGAAATGGTATCAACACCTTGCTTTAAAAACGCTGTGAGCAAAGATTAACACAAAAAAAACTCCCCAAAAAAACCAGAACAGAAGAAGGCGGCTTATATTTGGAGCTCAAATTGTGATTTACACTGACAATTTCAGTGATAAGCAATTTCATTGCTTTACTTTTAAATTTTTTAAAATTCATTTTAGAGGGTTTTACCTCTTAGCTGTCCCTGAGGCCGTTAATTACCTGGAGCACAGCAAAGCACCAGCAGCTCTGGCAGCACTGCCCATTCTCCCTTTCCCATCTCTAAAAGCAAGATGTGCTCTGAAAGTAGGAGATAAAAGCCTTCCTCCTTTCCTTGAACTTTCCTTTCCTTTCCTTTCCTTTCCTTTCCTTTCCTTTCCTTTCCTTTCCTTTCCTTTCCTTTCCTTTCCTTTCCTTTCCTTTCCTTTCCTTTCCTTTCCTTTCCTTTCCTTTCCTTTCCTTTCCTTTCCTTTCCTTTCCTTTCCTTTCCTTTCCTTTCCTTTTCTTTCCTTTCCTTTCCTTTCCTTTCCTTTCCTTTCCTTTCCTTTCCTTTCCTTTCCTTTCCTTTCCTTTCCTTTCCTTTCCTTTCCTTTCCTTTCCTCTTTTTTTCCATTCCTTCCCTTTTCCCTTTCCCAGTTTCCCCATTCCCCTCATTCCTCACTGTTCCACATCCCATTGTGATTGCTCACCACTCACAAATCCCAGTCCTTCCCCAGATCCTCCCCCCAGCAGATTCTGCTGTTTCAGTTCCCCAACATCCCTGGCTATATTTAGCCAATTTGTCTAACTGAGTAGGGGAAAAAAAAAATCTTTACTTTCTGTAGGGAATACCAGCAAAGCAGCAAATATTGCCATGGCAACGAGCCTCTCAATCCATCAGGCTCCTGCAGTATCTAATACATAATCTGGAAGGCAGGGACTGGCGTGGAAAAATGAACATAACATATTGGCACTTCAGGATTTAATATCCCTTCCCTGTGACCTTAATTAGCTCACCTTATTTGGGGTAATTATCCAATTTTGGAGAGCAACTTCTCTTTTATTTGGCTTTCCCGAGGAAAGCCAATGTGTGATCTGCCTTCATTAAAATGCAACTTTTGACTTTTTCCCCACAAACATGCCACAAAATGGGAGTTTCTATAGTAACACACAATGCAGGCTCAATTTGAAATTATAATCTTTTGATAAAAATGAGTTTCCCCCAGCCCCCTTCTCTATATATTTCCTTTTTCTTAAAAATTTGGTTTTGCCACTCTGGTTTACCTCTTCTCTGTTCCTAAGGAAGTTTGAAAAGAGTTCCTTAAAATGAAAAAGCACTGCTGAACTTAAAATTACACATTCCCAGCCCTCATTTTCATTTGTACATTATAAATCTTATATCATTTGGTAACTTTTTCACCTCATCTTATTCTTCAATTATTAAATTTGTTTGCTATGAGTGTTTTATCCCATGGGAAAAAGAGAAGTGCACTGCAAGGATTGTTAGAAAGGCCTTATCAAGTTTAGTGATAGGCCTTGCATTTTTAATCTGTTTTTTTTTTTTTAGATAAATTCTGTTGTGGGGTCTGTTTATCACTCATTCAATTAAAAAAATTTAAAAGAAATTAATCCCTGACCAGTTTCAATAACATTTAAGAATAATTTCCAGGCATTCTGCTGCTGAGTGGGAAGATGTAGATCCATAAAATCTTTTGTCAAGGCTTTGGAAGTGGAATTGGGAGGGAAGGAGAAGAGAAGGGTTTGATTGGAGTTGGGATGTCCAAAATAGGATCTTGCAGGAGTGAAATGTTTCATGGAGAGCCAACCTGGCCCTAAAGTTTTCCAGGAAATCCACAACTTTTCTGGATAAGCTCTTGTTCCCTGATATACCTGACTAGCAATCAGTGAGGTCACACCTCACTGGGATCTACGCCCTCAAATTTATTGGGATAGAGAAATAATTTAGATAAAGAATAATTTAAATTAAATAACTCTTGTTCTCTGATATACCTGACTAGCAGTCAATGAAGTCACACCTCACTGGGATTTACCCACTCAAATTTATTGGGAAAAAGAAATCCTTTAGCAGTGTTCATGAACCTCTGCCTTTCCTTTTCATGTTATGATCATGGGCACCTGATCAAATTAGGAGGCAGAGAAACAGTAGGAGTTTTTCTGTTCACTTTCAGGGGGTTTGTATGCTGCTTTTCAAGATTTCAGTTTGAAACATTACAGCCCAGCACACATGATTGAATGGATTCTAAAAATACACAGCCTTCACCCACAAATTAGTGCACCAGCATGAGTTACTTGTGCCTGAAATAGTAATACTCCCCTAAATAATAATGTTATCACCAAAAAGACACTCAACTGCATGCAAAAGCAATATGCCATAGAAAGCTAACTTAGCAGGAGGTCTGGAGATAGTTCTGTTCTGCTTTATTAAAAAATAAAGAAAAAAGAAAATTTGCCAGTACACCATCCAGGAGATCTTAGAGGAAATTATTCTTTACCTGTCATTAAAAGAACTACTCAAACAACACTGAAACACAGAGCACAAGAAGAAATTTAAACTGCCACCCAAACTGTCAAGTGAAAGTATAGGTTTTAAACCTCAACAAAAATGTGCCATTTCTAAGGACAGGGAGTGATGTTGTTTGTTGTCCTTTGGTTTGCAGGTAGGTGAGCAAATGTTTCATGACACATGACATGACTTCACTGTGTAGGATCCCAGGAGAAACAGAGGAATCCTGTGATGTAGAGAGAGCAGGCTCAGCCTGACAATGATAAATATGTCAGACAGTGACAATCATTGTGTGATTTAGCTCTTGTGAATGAAGGAAAATGGTAATTGAAAGTGTCATGATTTGGAAGCACAATCGTCTCCCCATCACTCATCGTCAGGCAGTGGGAGGAGAAGGCAGCTTCCCTTTGTTCCATGGGTGAAGTGGGAGCTGCCTGGAGCCATGGAGGGACACTTGGAGTCGGGCAGGAGGGTCAGATCTGACCTCCCAGATCCTGGAATCTCGGAGTCCTTAAAGCTGGAAAAGTCTTCCGATGTCACAGAGTCCCAGCTGTGCCCCATGGGCACCTTGTCCCCAGCCCAGAGCACTCAGTGCCACCTCCAGGGGACACCTGCAGGGATGGGCACTGCAAAGCTCCCTGGGCAGCCCCTGCCAAGGCCTGAGCTCCCTTTCCATGGGCAAATT
>NW_005054553.1:130138-136715 GCF_000277835.1 Geospiza fortis | reverse complement strand
CTGCTGAACGGACCTCAGCGGGACAGGAGAAAAAATTTTATAGATAAGGACCAATAAACAACCTTGAGACCATGAAATGAACCATTCTGACTCCTTCTTTGAGCGCCTGGCTGGGAAAAGAGACTTTAAAAGAGACCTTCTAATGTATCTTGGGGTCACCCTGAGCAGCAAGAGACCCTGAGACACCCTCAGCCCCTCCTGGGGCTCCAGCCCCTTCCCAGCTCTGTTCCCTGCCCTGGACACGCTCCAGCCCCTCCAGGGCTCTCCTGCACTGAGGATTTGAAGTGCTGAGGCACCTCAGGGATGTCAGGGGGGCAAGGAGAATTTCACCTATCTGAGGAACTTCACCACCAGCTGTGTCTGCCCTGAAGGAGCACAGGGTTTTATTTTGGATGAACTTTTCTGTTTTGCACAATTTTTCTTACAGGTATGTGCATTTATAAATGTACTTAAGGAGGGTGAGGATGATAAAGTGGGGGGAGTTCAGCAAAGAACAGCCAGGACTGCAGGCTCTGGGTGCTGATTTGGATTATAAAATCTAACAGGCTGATTAGAGAGAGGTTCTGCAAGCTGGCAAATGTTTGAAGAAGGAAGATAGGGGAATTATTTAGGAAGAAAGAGCAATCTCTCATTGCGTGGCAGAATTTCAGCGCAGCGCCAACAGTGAGGATCAGCAGGTGAGCACAGCTGTGTCCTCCTTTTCCTGCAGAGAGAGAAGCCTGTGAGACATTCCTGGGCAGGAACAGCAGAGGGAGGAATGCTGAAATCAGGGATTGACTGATGTGGAGGAGCAGAACAGCCCCATTTGCCCAACCCCTGCCATCCCTGCCTCTGAAAACAGTGCTGGGCTCCCTCAGAAGGGGACAGATCTTGCAGGTCTCTGCCTTCTTGTTGGTTTCTATTTTAACAGCTCTCTCACTGTGGGGAATGACTCTCACTGGAGTCTTTCTGGTTTTCTCCTCCATGTAGTTCAAAATATTTTATGGTGAAAGGAATAGTGGTAAATAAAGTCAGAAGAGGCTGAGCTGCGAGCATGGGCAGTCACTCAGCAATAACACTTTGTATTAATGTGTTCTGTGCACACACTTGCAGGCATTATTTGCCTTTAATATGGGTAATATTGTCCCTGTTATCCCCTGTCAAATGTTTGGAGAGCAATGAAGGCAGGTGAAAAATACAGAGAGAACATAGTCCAGCTTCAGGGATTAATTTAATACCTGATTAAAAGGCAATTAAAAGACATCTGTCCAAAACACCCTGAAAAAAAACCTTTCTCTCATTGTTTATATTGGAAAGTGCAACTGGGCCCTTTTTCCAATGAAGTTGGACATTTCTCTTTCACATCAAATAGTTTATGTTGCCATGCTCTATGATATTTTCCAGTCATCGATTCCGGACACCTTTGCAAACAATTTTCAAAGTCCAAGGTTTTAAAAATCCAATACTTTATGGTACTACTTGTTTAACAGCTGTACTTGTACATCTCAAATGCTTTTTTTTTTTCCCCTGGTTTGTTTTTCCTCAGCTGTTGACTAGCATTCTTTGCTGTCCCTCACATTCTATATCCTAGAACTAAAATCCATTATGGTCTTTTCTCTGCTTGATAAGGCTGATCCAAGACAGAAAGGTTTCTACATCTTTCAGAAACATTGATCCTTTTTCTCACCCTTGAATTTGACTCACTTGCTCTCTGTGGAGACAATTGATTAGACATTTTTAATGACTTTTTTTATCCTGAGTGAGTATGAACTCCCTGCTCTTTACAGGTGGAAGCTGCACTTCCAGCACTGTGTAATATTCACCTCTCCGGCTGAAGAAGTTGGTTGGCACCTCTGGAAGATTTAAGTGGATTTTAAATAAAATCCACAGAAAAATCTCTGCATTAGAAGAGCCTTTAAATTATGAAACCAAGCCCCAAATAGAATCATGAAATGGTTTGGGCTGGGAGAGACCTTAAAGCTCATCCAGTGCCAGCCCTGCCATGGGCAGGGACACCTTCCACTGTCCCAGGCTGCTCCAAGCTGGATGTGAACACTTCCAGGGATAGTTAAGGGGCAATTCTCCCTGGCCCACAATTGAACATATATTTATTATTTGGGTATGATGAGAAAATGATGTCTCAGTAAACGCTTAAACCACTTAATTGACATTTTTTACCAAAGTCCTCAAAATCTGGTCCTTAAAATCTGAAGTGACTTCAGCTTTCATTATTAAATTTCTACACATGCTTAAATTAATTATAATTTCCAACTGCCTTGGGCATATATTTGCCCTCTGAAGAAAATTTCATTCCTAAGTGTATCTCATACCACAACTCATCCAGAGTCACAAGTTTTCCCTTCAGAAGATGTTGGTGCAACAGGACCATGGATTGGGATCCATAGAGAGCAGTGTCCTGGGAAGCAGAAAAAGTGTTTTATCTAAAAATGCTTCATCTTTGTACCTAAACAACTTAGATGCAGCAGGGAATGAAATCCCACTTTGTCCTGGGAAGGATGAGACTGGAAAACCCAGCTTGACTCTTCTGTGGGGCACAGGAATGCAAAGAACACTGAGAATTTTGAAATAGTGGCAGCCTGACTGCAGCCTCTATTTTAGAAGCGGGTGATTTAGCTATGGGTGACTTGGAGCTAATAAAAAGAAAGGAAAATATATATAAAAGTGAACTACTTCTGTTTCAAGGAGAAGAAGTCCAGTGTAGCTTATATGTAATCACTGTTCCTAACTAGAAAACCAGAAATTTTTGCTTCATTCATAATTCAGCTCTTGGTTATCTCATCCCTGAGATTTGGAATTTAATTTTCACAAAGATTTTTAGCTTAGCCAAGGAATATTAGCAGCGCTATCAAAATTTAATATGTTTTTGAAAAATCCAAGCTTCTAGAATCAAATGATTTTGTGAGACTCTTGGTTTTCATTTGGGGAAAAAAAGCCAACCAATTTTTGTCCTTCACACTTGCAGAGAAAAGGTAAAGATAAGGCCCTTAAAAGCTCAGAGAATGCCAAGAAAATGCTCTTCACAATGTTATATAGCCAGGACTGGAAACGCTGTCAGTCATCTTCCTGCCTAAGACAAGCTTCCTTTGTTAATTATTGCATAAATAAGTTCACAGCTCTTCTAGGCCCCTGTCAGTGCATCACTGAGACAATCAAATTCTTGCTGTCCTGCATAATGAATTCCTGCTGTAGAATTTCTTCCTCCCCTCAAACCTGACCTTTGCCTCAAAGAATAAACTGTTTTTTTCATTTAATAACAGCAGTGTCCTTTCTGTACTTTTGATTGTATGCATCAGCTGATTTCTGCTGAAACAAGCAAAACAACACCAATAATAAAACCATACATATTCTGGTTACTTGTAACTCAAATTTGACCAAAGATTTAGGGAGTTAAGTTGGAAATAAATGTTATCAACCTACATAAACAGTATTGAACCAACAATAATTACATGTATCACTTCCATCTGCAGCTTAATATTTGGTACAAAACTTCTCTTCCAGTAATAACTGTAACAACAGAACATGAGATAAGGAAAATGCACATTGTGGGAGAACCAGCCTTCCTATTCTGCTCCTGGTACACCTCAAAAAAAAAAGAATAACCAGATGATATTTGGATATTTTCAAAATGACTGCCCCAAGCACAGGCAAATAAATGTCTTTTTTGAATAAGTTTTCCAAGTGTTGTGGAGTTTTTACTTTTGAATTTTGCACTTTGTAACAAATGGGCGTCACTTGATACCGGTGTAAAATGCTGAGCTGGAAGTTTGTCCTTAGCAGCTTTCTGAGAGTGAATAATCAGGGCTCTGGAGTGAGGAGATGGAAGCCAGGCTTTAGGATCAGCTCTCAAAGGCCTGGTTCTGTACCTGCACAGGGGGCTGTGCTCACACAGGGCAGCATTGCTGCACCACTGACTGCTGGGGTGGCCATGGAAAGGTTAAAATCACAGAATCACAGAATGGCCCTAAAGATCATCCCATCCCACCCCTGCCATGGCAGGGACACCTCCCACTGTCCCAGGCTGCTCCAGCCCCAGTGTCCAGCCTGGCCTTGGGCACTGCCAGGGATCCAGGGATGGAATTCCATCCCAGCCCCTGCCCACCCTGCCAGGGAACAATTCCTCATTGCCAAGATCCCATCCAGCCCTGCCCTCTGGCACTGGCAGCCATTCCCTGTCACTTTCATATTTTCTGGAAAAATCCCCTTGCCCAGGATTTCTTCTCCTGGGAATATGAGAAGCCTCAGAGAAAAAACATTATCTCATTTGCTTCTCCTTGTTTTGCTGCTTTGGAATGTGGCTGGAGATTGTTTACCAACTGTTTGATTCATTTCATGTGAATTGGTTTTACTTAATGACCAATCACCATCAGCTGTGTTGGACTCTGAGGAGTCAGTCACGAGTTTTTCATTATCATTCTTGTTAAGCCTTCTGATGTGTGTCCAACCTGGCCTTGGGCACTGCCAGGGATCCAAGGGCAGCCACAGCTGCTCTGGGAATTCCATCCCAGCCCCTCATTTCCATCACAGGGAACAATTCCTTCCTAACATCCAATATAGGCCTTCCTTCTGTCAGTGGGAGCCATTCCCTGGGTGCTGTCCCTGCATGCCCTGGCAATTGTCTCTCTCCAGCTTTCCTGGGGCTCCTGCAGGCCCTGCAAGGCCACCCTGAGCTCAGGCCAAAGCTTCTCCTGTGCAGGTGAACAATGCCAGCTGTGCCAGCCTTTCCTGCCAGCAGAGCTGCTCCATCCCTCTGCTCATCCTGGAGCCTCCTCTGGGCTCTCTGCAGCAGCTCCAGCTCCTCCCTGCGCTGGGCCCAGGGCTGGGGCAGCTCTGCAGCTGGGAAATCACCTGAGGGGCTCAGGGACAGACTCTCCCCCTAAATTCCTGCCAACAATTCTGTAGATGCAGCCCAGGAAACTGAACAACAGGCAAAGATAGAAGGTCTAGTACTGGAGGGAAAAAAGGTGGAAGTAGGAATTTTACAATGTCCTATAGCCAGAGAGAAGGTTGGATATGTATTTGCTATAATGTCCCATACAGCAAACATTCTTACATGTCATAAAACACTAATTCAAAATCATCAGAACTGCTCAAAAAATTCCAGACTACCCTGGCACATATAAATCTGGAAATGCTGTGATTTTCAAGTAACTCAAAGCAGAAACATTTTTTCTCTTTATAAATTCTCCCTACAAGTCTGACAGGGACACTTCAGGCTCAGACACCGCAGACAAGAAAAAGAAACCTTTAGGGAAAAGCACTTCATGATAAACCAACTCTCTCCTGGGGTTTGTCTGCTCCTGAAATTCCTTCAGCTTGGCTTATATTCTTTCTACCCTCCCTGAGTAAAATTTGTGGTATCCATAATTCAGAAGGTTTTATCTGGAGTCATCTGAGGTCTCAGTGTTCATCATTTGGAAATACATCCACGGACATTTGGAGCTCACATTTTTGTAACAAATTAAGGAAGAACCTTATTTTAAAGCCGCTCTGCTGCCTCTGGCTGTCCTCAGGCAGGTGTGTGTGTGGAGTGGCTGGGCAGCAGAGCAAACAGAGCTGGTCACTGCTGGTTCCCTGCTGGGGGAGCAGATCTGAGCTGGATGTCAGTGTCAGACACCCAGCCCTGCCCATTTCCCATCCCTTCCCAGCCTGGAGCAGCTTCTCTCTGCTCATGGCACACCAGATCCACATTTCTGCAAAGCTGAGAACTTTGACAGCCTCAAAATGACTTTTCTTAAAGACACCAACATATTTGGCTACTCACTAAACACCTTGTAGTGCTCATTCCACAAAGCATTCCCAGTGAGGATCATTCCTAAGGACTGGAGAGTTCTGTAGAGGATGATTCTCTAAATAAATTTTTTTTTATATGTCCAAATAGGTCAGGATGAACATTTGATTTCTTCCTCTGCTGTTAAATATTTGCTCTCCTACCTTCCCTGCTTGGATTTAGCCATTTGTAGGCCTGGTGATGGCGTTTGGGTTAAAAATGATCACTGGGGCATGGGGAGCTCGAGAACAACAGGGAAAGAAGAAAACAAAAGTTGCAAGGAAAATAATTTCATTCTTGGCTTCCTCGATGTGCTCAGCTTTTAAGTATTCTGAGGTTATATGAGGAAAATTGACTAATTCAAGCTATAAAGAAATTTTAAAATGCATATGGATTTTAAGGCATTATAAAGGAATTCTTGGACAGTTCCCTGGGGCTCAGGGTAATTGTGGTGGCTTTCTATTAATTCTGTGCAAGAGTTGTAAAATAATAACTTGAGGCAAAGAGTGGTGTTATTTGGTATTCATTTCTGCTTCTGTATCAGCTCTTAGGGACTATCCTGAAAAATTTAGCAGAACATTTCTTGCTAGTTTGTACTTTAACTGTTGTATTAAAATGATTTTCCACCTCACTTTTTTTTTTTTAACTTTCAAGGAAAACAGATCTCAAGTACAAGGCTCTGTCATGATACCTCATCTCCTTCCATCACCATAAAAGTTCTATGGAAAGAGGACAGAAAATAACAACAATGCAATTTTTTCCTTACCAATGTTCCCTTCAACGTGACAGAGCCTCTGAGAATGGAAATGC
>NW_005054553.1:123691-130068 GCF_000277835.1 Geospiza fortis | reverse complement strand
CATCAGTGCTCCCTCAGTCTCCCTCTTAGTGTGTGGTGTGATGTGAATCTCAGGTCCAGGGGCTTTGATTTTTTGTTTGCAGAAACATCCAGAAAATCTTTATGGAGGAGAAGGGGCAGTGAGCAGTGCTTGGCAACTTCAGCAGGGTGTTCTGAGAGAGAGAAAATACAGAGCAGTGCAGGGAAGGGGATTGATTTTTCCTGGGGCTGTGCAAAGAACAGAGGGAAGAGAGGAGAGCAGCTCTTGGGCGAAACAAGAAGGCAAGTAATAATTCTCTTATATTGGTACCACGATCAAGCCATTTCTCCAGGTCTCTGAAACCCTCTCAGGCCTTGAATGCCCTTCTTTATTTTCTCAGTTCCAAGAAAATGGTCCTGCAGTCCAAGCCAGAGGTCCATTTGTCCACTCCATTTATCTCATTTTACTCTGCACCAGCTTTAAGATAAGAATTTTATTTACACCTTGCAACACTGTCTAGGATTTATTAAAAATAGTTTAAAATGCAATGAAACGATCTGAAAATTTCATAAAAGCCTTGCATGAAGTATGAAAAAATCCTCACACAAAGCAGCAGTAAACCCTTTAAGCATCATTCTGTCTCAAAGTTAAGTCAGATAAAATAATTGGCAGGACAAACACAGTGAAGGAACTGCACAGGGCGTTTTTGGGGTTTGTTCCCAATCAGTTACAAAGTGTTCTGGGTCTCCTCTGACTCCTCAGAGCACTCAGAGGGTCTGATTGCTTTCCCCTAACACTTTTTGGCACTATTCCTTCACCTTGTTTCAGAAGGGTTGTGCAAAGTCCAGCAACTCCCTAGTGAACAGGGGAGATATTATTTATCTGCTTCCACCTCTGATAAGAGGTTCCTCCTTTGTTCCATCCATCAGGACATAATCACACAACAATCCAACATCCAGCAGCACCTGATGGGGTCCTGGGATGCTTCTAGGGGTGACACTGGACATCCACAGGGATTAAAGGGATTAAATATTAAATTATATTACACTGATGCTATACTAAATTACATACTAAGAGATACTACACTAAAGAATATTATACTAAAGAATACTAAAAGAACCCCTGTGAGTGTCTGAGACAGCCAGGACACAGCTTTGACCTAACTGGCCAAGAAATCAAAACAACCTTCACCAGTGTCCAATCAACAAATCACTTTGGGTAAACAATCCCCATAACACATTCCACACGTGCAAAAACAACAGGAGCAGTGAATGGAGATAAGAATTGTTTTCCTTCAGCTTCTGTCTTTCCCAGGAAAAATCTATCTTTCTGTAGTCTCTGGTTAAGCACAATGAAATGTTTCTCCCTTTTGAGTCCCATTTAAGCTTCCATGAGCTTTGGAGCTGATAAATTTTGGGTAAGAGGCAGTGATCTACCAGGATTTCACCCTAAATGGTCTCCAGATTTTGTCCACAAATGAATTATCCAGCCTGAATCTCCCAGCTACAAAAGCTTACAGCCACTACTCCATTACCTAGATCCCAAAATATGGCAAAAATACAAAGTATTTCTTGCTGGGCACACATTTAAGACAACACAAACCTCTCAAAAACCAGAGAAACCAACTGAAAGCTTTCCAGATACATCTCTGGCCATAATTCCTGTTGGATGAATGTGGCACAGGCAACAATCCTGAATAATTGCACTGGATTTAGAGTGACCTTCTGTAAGCTTGTAAAGGAACATATGAATCAAGTAAATTAAGCACTTATTAAATCCACAATTAGTTGCATTCTATTTAAAAAAAACCCCTCAGGCTTACAAAGTCAAACATGGAGCAGGTTCTTTGCTGGATTTAAGCCCAAATAGATGTGATTTAAGCAGTGCATGAAGAAAATAGCAGCCCTTGTTCTGGGGATTCCTATTTTCTTTTGCTTTATTTTTTTTTAGGAGTGGAATGATTTATGATGAATTTGGGAGCAAAGGCAGGGCTGAATGAGATCCCTGGATGCAAGCACTGCGTTCTGGGTTTGTGGCTTTATGAGAGGGAGGGGGACAGATGGAAAAGGAAAGTGGTTGAACTTCCTATTTGTACTCACTCATCGACTCTGTCAATTTGGCCATCTCTGTTTCTCTTTGGGGCTTCTCCTGGGGGAACAGACAAAATGAAAAACAAATATATATATATATATATTTATGGAATAGAGAAATAGAAATACACCTGAGTGCAAGTGGCAATGTGAGGGGAGGATATTCATCCATTATATATTTCTATTTTATTTTAGGGATTTAACTTCACTCCTAAATAGCCTGAACCTCTGTGGGCTTTTTTTTTTTCCCTTGTAATTTCTCAATTTTTCCTACTATGAACTGTCAAGCTTGTATTTATTTATCTGTGTGTATCTAGCTGGAGAAATTGAAATTATTCAATCAAAGTGATAACAGAGGAGGAAGTCCTCCCGTTTTTCACTGTCTCCTAAAATACTCCAGTGTGTTAGGCCTTCCTGACAAAAGAGCAACCCACAAACCTCTTACACTGCAGGAAAAAAACACTGATTTGGAAATAAATAGATTTTCTATGGGAGCTGGAGTGTGTGGTGTGGCACTGGACTGATGCTGAGATGAACTGAGATACTTGAGAGACTCCCAAGCAAAACTGCTGGTCTGTTTCTTGTTCCTTGCATTATTTTCTTTTAATTTATTTTTTTTTTTTTCGTTTCAGACAATTGTAGCTGAGACAGAGAAGCTTGGTCAATCAAGAGCTCTTGAGTTTGGTGAAAATCCAATGTCTCAAAGCACAGCTCAGCCAGAGCTGTGGAGGCTGGGCCCAATCTCCTGATTTCAGAGCCAAAGTTTGGGCTGAATGAAAACTGCAAAGCCCTTGAAAGTCCAATGAAGTGGTTTTGGGAGGATGTGGTGGGGCTGTTGTGACCCCTCTGTGACTCCTCACCTCCCCATCCCGTGTCAAGGCTGTGAGAGTGGCTCTCCTGGCCCAAGGGTGAGCAGATCTCAGCTTTTTTTTTCCTCAAAAAACCTCAGTAAGGCAGAGAATTTCCACAAAAATGTGACTTTAGTGGGCAGTATCCCCAAACAGAAGCTCCTTATCTCAGCTCTGGGACAAGGTGCAGGATTTTGGTGACCTTCAGGAGCTGCTGGAGTGGCTGAGGACAGGAGTCAGAGTGGGGACATCTCCCTTTGACTGGGTCTGTGCTAAAAATGGCACCAAGGAAAGGCACTGGCTGAGAATATACAGAATTCACAGAATTCACAGAATTCACAGAATTCACAGAATTCCCAGAATCCCTGGGTTGGAAGAGACCTTCAAGACCATCGAGTCCAGCCCAGCCCCAACAGCTCAACTGAGCCCTGGCCCCCAGTGCCACATCCAGGCTTTGTTAAACACACCCAGGGATGGGGACTGCACCACCTCCCCGGGCAGCCATTCCAGAACTTTCTCACCCTTGCTGCAAAAACCTTTTCCCTGCTATCCAACCTGTATTTCCCTTGGTGCAGCTGGAGGCTGTGTGCTCTGGCTGTGTCAGTGCTGCTGGAGAAAGAGCCCAGCCCCAGGTGAGCACAGGCACCTTTCAGGAGCTGTGCAGAGTGATGGGGGCAGCCCTGAGTCTCCTTTTCTCCAGGCTGAGCAGCCCCAGCTCCCTCAGGTGTTCCTCACAGGGTTTGTGTTCCATTTGCCACGAATTGTCCCTGCCAGGTGTTATTTGGCAGGACAATGTGCCTTTCCAAGGCCCTTTGGGTGTGACATGAGCAGACCCTGCTGCAGGGGTGCCAGGTTGCTCAAGGGCAGGATCATTTCGTAATTCCAGAGGAGCTGAGGTCTATCCACCTCTACTTCAGAATTCCAAATTCCCTGAGGTTGGAAAACCTCTGCAAGGTCACTTGAGGCCAAGATCTGCCCCATGGGCACCTTGTCCCCAGCCCAGAGCACTCAGTGCCACCTCCAGGGCACACCTGCAGGGATGGGCACTGCAAAGCTCCCTGGGCAGCCCCTGCCAAGGCCTGAGCTCCCTTTCCATGGGCAAATTGCTGCTGCTGTCCCAGCTGAGCCTGCCCTGGCCCAGCCTGAGGCCGTTCCCTCTGCTCCTGTCCCTGTGCCCTGGGAGCAGAGCCCGACCCCCCCGGCTGTGCCCTCCTGGCAGGGACTTGTGCAGAGCCACAAGGGCCCCTGAGCCTCCTTTGCTCCAGCCTCAGCCCCTTCCCAGCTCCCTCAGCTTCCCCTCACAGCCTCTCCTCTCTCCTAAATACCTTATCCCAGTCCTGGTTTTTATCTGGCACAAAAACCTCAAGAAATATTTTCTACACCAAACAAGCCACTACTTGCACTTCACAAAGTTGGACTTCTACTGAAAGAAAGAAAAAGGCTCAAATGTCACAGTAATAGGAACTAATGGCATTCATGAAACAAGCAGATAATGCTTCAGAACTCCATTCATGCACCCCTGAGAGCATTTTATATAAAGAGAGAGGTTTAAGGTTATGTCCTGGATCTGAGTGAGGACAATGCCCTAAGCCATGCTGATAATGTAGAATCCAACATCAGATTCATGCTTTGCTATGAAAGCAAAAAAAAAAAAAAAAAAAAGAAGGAAGGAAGAAAGAAGTAGCACAAGAGAGTAATTTTTTTACAAAAAAAGAGGTTCTCTATGAAAGTTTTTTTTGCATGGCATTAATCATCAAAGGAAAGAACAGCACTCTGAAAACCATCAGGAATTTGTGTCTGTGGTGATTTATAATGTGACCTTAAAACACCTCCTTTTGCTACAGAACTCAGACCTTATCAGGAGTGAGCAGTTGGGAAAGATCAATTTGAGCCCTGGAGATGGAGGGCTGGATTTATTACACTAATAACAAATTGATATTAAATATTATTACTTTCCTCTTGCTTATTATTAAATACATTTTACTAATGATGAAGTCTCATGACAAAGGAGACTTGAATGGCATTTCATTTTAAAGTAAAATTATATTATTAAATATAAAAGTATATTATTAAATATACTATCAAAGGACAAATTTAGAAGTTTTGGAATTTATTTGACTTTTCTTAAAAGAAATGCCCAGGACTACTGAAGTTCTGGTCTTCCTTCTTTAGCAGATAAAATATGTTTGTATGCATCCAATTTCTGAATACTCAAAGTTTTTAAATTACATCTAATTTCCAGATACTTTTATTGAAAAAAATTAACCTTTGGTACTGTTATCAATGAATTTCAGACTCTATGAATTTATTATATAAAATTTTGTCCTTTCTCTAATGATCATAAGGGTGTGTGCATATATACACCCATGAAGGTCTGGAAATTAGAAAAATTTTTCCACTCATCTATTTCTTCAAAATGGAATATTTTAAGGGAGCCAGAACACCTCTAAGAAATTTGTTTTTTGATGGCAGATAAAGAAGGAATTCCAACCTCTCTGACAGAATGAGTTCTAGCAGATTAACTTGGGGGAGGATCAAACATTAAAACATACTTTTGTTCCTGATTTTAGCAGATGTGAGTTTGAACACGGGCTGACAGCAGAGTGAGATTTGCTGCCTTCAAAAAAAACCCCAAATCCAAACCACAAAACAAGACAACAAAAAAAGCAAACAACAAAACGAAACAAGATTTAAAAAAAAGCAAACAACACTGTGTTTCATTTCAGGACAGGAGTTGCCTTTAAGGGCTGACTGTGGTTGTATTTCCTCTGGAGATTGCTGGGTAAACAAGAATTGCCACCTCTGAAAACACATCAAGAAAAGGAGGACTCATTTTTTATCTCTCCTAGCACAGTGATGCTCCTATTTCAGGTTTTTCATAGCTCTGTAGTCAGCACAGAGTGATTTCTGCAGGGAATTTTGAATCCAGGGGCTCTTGCTGCCAGTGCCTGCTCTGAGGTGAAGAACCAAATCTTCCCCAAACTCAGAGGAGCAGCAGAGCCAGACCCTGCTCCTGCTGTGTGTGGATGTCTCTCTTGGTTACTGACCTCTGGGTGCCCGAAAAGCAGCAAATTCTGCTTTTCATACTTGAAATGATGTGAACTTTCCCAAGTGCCAGCAATAGGAGATGTTGTAGTGCAAGGAGAGATGTGTGAAATTTAAATTAAGTGAAGCACGATAACTTCAACTAGCAAAAGGGGCCATTTAAAATGCTGCTTTGTACTTTTTGCATTGTTTGTGAGGTCTTTCGTTCAACTGAGGGTGTAAGAAAGAAGATGCAAACTCATTTTCTAATTTTTTTTTCTTTTTTAAAGTATTTCCTTTCTATCAGCTTCTTTCAGACCAAAGAAAAAATTGCCCAGTCCTACAATAACTGAGGCTGTGATGTCCTGCCTTGCACTGAATTTAATCTCAAATTATTGCCATGCTGTTGCAACATTTATGGGTTTAAAGGGACAAAATGGAAAGTGTGGCCTTCACA
>NW_005054553.1:122995-123673 GCF_000277835.1 Geospiza fortis | reverse complement strand
TCCCTTCTCAGCCAAAGAAAATCAGGAACTTTTGGATAAAACTCTCCTTGTCTGACAGCCAGTGCTGCAGAGTCTGCCATGCTTCTGTCAGAGGGGTACAAGAAGACGTCAGGAGTGCCAAGCAGGCAGCACAAAAATAACATTTTCAATGTCAAGCAGGAGAAGATTCAATCAAATTCCAGATGGGAATCAAAACATTGAGTTCCCAGGTCACTTGCCTCGTAATGGAATATTCTCGGACAGGACAGTGGATGAACTCCTTGTGATTTTTCTAATGGAAGGACAAGGGCACATCCTGAAACTCCCTCTGCAGTGGCTGTTGGCTTCAGCTGGCACTGATTAATGAGATCATTATATTTATTTTCACAGGGTCACAGGATGGGTCAGGGACCACAGAGGGTCCCTGGTGCCACCTCCCTGCTCCAGCAGGGCCATCCCAGAGCACAGGGCTGGGTCCAGGTGGCTCTGGAATGTCCCCAAGAGGAGCCCCCAGAGCCCCTCTGGTCTCTGCTCAGGGCTGGGCACTGCCCAGGGCACAAGTTGTGCCTCCTGTGCAGGGGAATTGCTGGGCTCAGGCCCTGCCCGTGGCTCTGGGGCCATTGCTGGGCCTGGAGCAGAGCCTGGGCCTGCTCTGACCTCTGCACACAGGGACAGACACAGGGACAGACACAGGGACAG
>NW_005054553.1:112356-122800 GCF_000277835.1 Geospiza fortis | reverse complement strand
TGCCCATCCCAGTGACCCCAGGACACTCTGCTGGCCCAGGGACAGCTTGGTGTCCCTCAGGACTCGCACATCCCTCTCCAGCAGGTCACCCCCAGCCTGTGCTGGTACCTGGAGTTATTTATTCCCTGGTGCAGGACCCTGATTTTGCCCTGGTTGAGTTTCAGACAGTTCTCTGCCCGTCTCTCCAGCCTGTCACAGTCCCTCTGAAGGTTTTTCTTTGTTTCCTGCATGGTTAAAACATCTCTTTCAACTCTTCTGAAGTGCAGAGGTTCACCAACACACCAAGAATTTGCTGAGGTAATCCAAAACTTTGGCTCAAATTTCTGACAGTATTTCATCAGCTGTGGATCAGAGCTCACATCCATTATATCCATTACACATCATTTTATGAAGCTTTCTTACTTTTGAAGTAGCAAATCCCTGGTAATTCAATTGACACATCCTTGAAGGCAATAGCTCCCCAATCACTAAGTACAAATCCAATGAGCAAGAAGCAAAGAAGAACCTTTTTGGAAATTTTAGCTTGGAGTAATCTATCTTGGGATATCTTCAATTACTTTTCAAACTACACGAAAACGCTTTCATGTTGGAAACATTATTAAGTGAGAATAATAGAATTTAATTTTATGGAGTGTCTTTCCTCCTCGTGACATCTCCAAATGCTTTGCAGTAATGAATTAGACACAGGTTCTGGGGAGATGGTGTGTAGGCAAATGCAGCTCTCATTATGTGCTATTCATTCCAGCAATAGCCTACACTCAGTTCTCAAAAGCAAGGCTTATTTTAGGTGGAGAGGGATTGTTGGAAGGAGCTGGAGCTCTTCCTTTGGAAAAATGCTGTAGGAACTTCCATTTCTATCTGCAAACATATCCAACAAAGGGAAAAAAATAGCTTAATAGCCCATCTTTAGGGCCCTGAACAATGAGATACTCTGTGTTATTGCATTATTTTACTATTACTAGAATTCAAGCTTCATGCAAGGCCTGCCTGAGCCTGTGGGAGTTGCTTTTCCTGCATCCCCATCCCAAAATAAGAAAGGATGCACATCTTGTTTATTTTTCCTTTTCTGTCTTGCCTGTCCCAAGAAAGGAGGTTGGTCCCAGCTGCTTTTTTTTTTCCTGGTTTCCCAGAATTAAGTGTTGGGGCAGAGCCTATAAAGACAATTTTGTGCAGGACCCAGCACTGTGTGATCTCCAGCAAATTGGCTTCATCCTCAGCCTCAAAGCTGAGCACTAATCTGCACTCCCTTGCAGCGATCCCAGCACTTGAATGGCTCAGAATGTGTTTTATAGGAATATCCAGCGCTTGGCACGAGAGGTGATTTCAATTTGCATCAGCTGGAATGAGCTTAAAATACAATATTTGAATAGATGGAGTGAGCAGAGTTCAAGGAGGGAGTGCCTGAGCTGGGTTCACCAGGGTTATGGAGCAGCAGGGGTGAGTTGGGCTCATTAATGTGTTCAGACCTCATAAAACACTCTCAGGAGCTCTAAGATGTCTTACATGGAGGAAATTTGCATTAGCAGCAGGAGGAACTGAATTTATTTCCCTGGGTTCTAGAATTGAGGGTTTTTTTTTTTACATTTCTCATAATTTTTGGTGAACTTACTCATCATTCACACTTGGTCTGTGAAATAGGGATGGAAAAATCTCTGGTTTTTTCCAAGCAGAAAACCAAGCAGCAGTTCTAGAGGAGCTTGTCAGGTCCCCTCAGACTCAAGAGACAAAGCTCACAGAATTGTGGGTTAAAGCCATTGCAAATGCAGTGTCATTCTCTAAGTAGGAGGAACAAATATTCACATATTAAACAGTGGGGATGGTGTGTGGTGGTTCTGAGTGTAGGAAATCCTTTTAGGAGCAGAATCAGCAGATTAATGTTACTATCTGCTGTGCAGTAAACAGGAACAGTTACTAATGCTCTTGTATCTGCCAGACCATAAATAAATAAAATAAAATTTGAACAAGATAAGGAGAAAAGAAAAAGAGCATTTGCAGGAGAGAGAATATTCATATCTATGGAAAAAAGAGTGAGAGAGAGACAGACTTTATGGTTTTGACATTTGAAGTAAGATCTAAGCTGTAGCAAGTCTCAGGTTTTCAGTTTTACTTAACCTGAAGAACTTCACAATTTTAGACTATAAAATTCTATTGCAGAGAAGATGAAACTGAAAACTTATTTAAAAACCCTGCCTTTGGCAGTGAAACCTCAGAGCTGCAGGAATTTGAGTATCCTTAACTTACAGGGGTGACAGTGTCAGGAGATGCAGATTATTTTAGCAACAATTCTGGTTTAGGTTAATGAAATAAATAAATTTGGGTACCTACAGAAGCAAAGTGAGAGCAAAGCAATGTTGTGGTGTGATTACATGATTAAAGGCAATTATATTTTCTTAGTTCCTTTGCTCTAGAGGCTGAATTTTCCTCTCCCACTACAAAAATCCCACAGGGAGTCGAAAGATTTATTTGATTCCCTCAGATTCCAGTAAAAATACATCTATTCCAAGACAACCAGTTGGGCTGACTGAGCACCGTGAGAGCTTCCACTCCTGTGTTTTCCAGCCAACAAGCTGCGTGTTCTGCCTGCTTTTGAGAAGCTCAGCTTGGATGTTCTGACAAATTAGGGATGCAGGTAATTGCAGTGGAGGATTTCAGTCTTCCAGCCAGCATTTCCTGCCTGCGCTGTGAAATCCAGCAAGTGTAAGTTCTCCCTGGAAATCAAGGAGAATATCCTGGCAACAAAGTGAGGCAGGGATGCTACACTGAGGAGGTTTGAAAGCTTTTTACTTAGGCTTGGACAAACCAGCATAAATTACATCTCAGCAAAAGGTCTTCAAGGCAGAGTGGATAATCTTCTGTGTGCTCTGCCATGGAAATCTGCAGGCTGCAGGTGGGGTGGCTGTGTGCAGTTAATGCATGCTGAAAAGCTCTATTTTCAGTGGAAATGTTCTTACCAATGCACACACCTTTGGATCAAACTCTTCAGAAACTGCTGTTTTTCTTTTTAGGCCGTAAATCATGAATATATTCTGAAGTGTAATAGGAGAAATGTAAAAGTTACCTTGAGATAACAGCAGCTACCCTGTTTTAAAAAAAGAGTTGGTAGAAACCCAAAAGAGGAGATTCTCTATAGAAAAGAGACTTAAAAATGCTTATCCAATCTTTTCAGCTGTTAATAATGCATATGCAGGTTTTTTATGGGCTCATTGCTTCTGTTCCCCCCAAAGAGAAAGTCTCAACTGGTTGCTTGTATTCTTGTAGCACTAAATTCCAGATTTCAATAAGAATCACTTTAAGAATATTTACAGACTGAGGATTTCTGATGAAAAATATAAGTAGAAGCATTGCCTGAACTAATCTAGAAACCATTATTTAAACTATTTAAGGGAATAATGATCTAATAAAAGAAGTTTTGTTTATTACTTGCCTTGATGCATTATAAAAATAACTCATAACTACACAGAGCAGATCAAACATCTCAAACCTGAACTTATTTCTTTGGGTACCTTGTGAGACTTAAATGATGAACACAGAACAAGGGGAACTGACATTTTTCTTTGTTTTGTGCTGTGATCATGTTCCCTCAATGAAAATTCTTAAACAAGAACTGTCTGCAGTGTCAGGTTTGAATAATACCAAAGTGTCTCACACAGTTTCCAATTTTAGCAGCCTTTTGTTGTAAAACTATCTCAAAAAAAAAAAAAAAAAGAAGAAAATCTTCAAAAGCTATGAGATGTTGGAAAAGAACAAGTAATGTGTCAGATGAATGCAAGAATGCTAATAATGGTAATACCTCCCTGTCCTACTGAAAAATACCTGAAAATACCTCCCATTTACTACTCCCTGAGAAAAAATAAAATTTTTGGTTGCTGGCGCAGATCTTTTTGGGCTAAACTGAAAAAAGTAATAAAAAAGAGAAATGCTGAGGCACTGCTGAAGCAGCTTTTGGTTTCTCTTCACCATTAACTTTTCAGAGCTAAAGAAGGCACTAATAGGCTCTGCAGCAGAAATGGTGCAAGTGTGGAAATTTGGACACAGCCTTGGGGTTTGTGTCCCTAAGTTCAGCCTGGTGAAAATTTTTATGCAGGGTCCAAGTGGGGTTTTTGTGTTCCCTGTAGCACCAACAGAGGGAAACCAGCACCTCCACAGGGGAATTATCCAGGAATAAGCACAGGAATCCCTGGGGGAAGTGCTCAGCTCATTAAGGATGGAGTTGAGGTGATTAAATATGTGTTAAATGGGTAAGGCAGGGGTGTGAGGCCGCCCCTCTCTGAAATCCCAGAGTTATTGTGCTCCTTGTGCCCTGCCAAGGGTTTGCTCTCACCTCTCCCCTCCTGTTCTCCTCTCCCCACCTTCAGCCTGGAGAGGAATAGTGGATTTGTCTTTCCAAACAAGCTGTGGGTCTGCTGGGAGAACAAACCAGCACTGGGAGATAAAAGAAACAATGGGAAGGATTCCACTGATTGGTGAATGGAAAAAGATATTTGCTTTTACAAATAAACTTTAGGTTTGCTGATAAATGAAATTAGACATTGAAAGATGAAAGAAACAATGAGGAAGAAAAACCCCTGAATTCCATAAGAATTAAAAATTAAAGGGGAGGGTTGTACATTAGAAGGAAATCTTTGGTATCAGGTGTTTTGGGAAGTCTGTACCTCTCAAGTACCTCAGCCAATGGGGAAAGAGAGAAGGGAAATGTGGCTGGGAAATTGGGATAAAAAGGGAGGCTGCGTTCTCTAAAACTTTGAGAAATCCCAGGGGAATGCCCCATGGTCTCTCCCTTTATTCCAATAAAGTACAAGGACTCCTCTGTCTCCTTTTTGGACATAAACCTCTGATGTTTGTAGATTAATTTTCCTATCAGCCTCTTCATTTCATTCTCTCTTGTCTTACCCAGCCCATCACCTTTCCTAAAACAGTCTCCCTTTCCTTTTCTCTCCATCTAACTTTATCCCTCACCTCTCCCCTTCCTCCCTTCACACTCCCACACTCCCAAAGGAGCAGGTGTGGAAGGAGCTGTCACAGGGAGCATCCTCTCTCTGTGCCCCCAGTCCCACACGTGGGATTATCCTCCCTGAGCAGCCTCAGGGCAGGGGCTGCTCTGCCTGAACCCCGGGGCTCTGTCACCTCCTCACTTCAGCCTGAGGAGATATTTTTGTAATTAATGCCTGCAAGGAATTACTGCACAATCACAGAATGGTTTGGGTTGGAAAGGACCTTAAAGATCATCTCATCCCACCCCTGCCATGGCAGGGACACCTTCCACTGTGCCAGGCTGCTCCAGCCCCAGTGTCCAGCCTGGCTTTAGATGCTTCCAGGGATGTGGAACCCAGAACTTCCCTCTGCTTGTGGTCCCTGTTCATTATCCCTCACCCCAAAGCCTGGATTATTGTTTTGGTGAGGAGAATTTGACACCTGATAACTTGAAGTGTTCAGGTTTTTGGGCTGATAAATGGCATCAGCCAGGCTTGGACCTGGGGAACTCATGGAATCATGGAATCCCTGAGAGGTTTGGGTTGGAAGGGACCTTAAAAATCATCTCCCCCCCCCCCTGCCAGGGAACAATTCCTCATTGCCAAGATCCCATCCAGCCCTGCCCTCTGGCACTGGCAGCCATTCCCTGGGTGCTGTCCCTGCATCCCCTGGAAATTGTCTCTCTGCAGCTTTCCTGGGGCTCCTGCAGGCCCTGCAAGGCCACCCTGAGCTCAGGCCAAAGCTTCTCCTGTGCAGGTGAACAATGCCAGCTGTGCCAGCCTTTCCTGCCAGCAGAGCTGCTCCATCCCTCTGCTCATCCTGGAGCCTCCTCTGGGCTCTCTGCAGCAGCTCCAGCTCCTCCCTGGGCTGGGGCAGCTCTGCAGGTGGGAAATCACCCCAGTGCTGATATAAAATAAATATAATATATCATAGATATGGATGAATTGTATTATAAATGACAGAGAAATGTGAGATGTCCACTAATAAAAAAGCAGAACAGGGTGAAATTCATTGCCCTGTGGCTCTCCTGGTGTTCAGACCAAGCTGCCCAAGCTGTGACTGCTCCAGGAGGCTCCTGCTTGCCATCAGCTGAGGATAGAGACAGAATCCACAGTTCCTGTCCAAACCAGCCCCAAGGGCTGCTCCCTGTGAGGGAATGCCAGCTCAGCACAGTGAGAGGCTGCCTGGAGATCCCCAGGGAGCCTCAGGAAGCCACAATCCCTGTCAACAAGTCAATTATTCTGCAGGAGCCTTGTCCTGGTGCTGTTCCTGCTGCAGCTCGTCACCTCAGCCGGTTTTGTACTGCGTGTGTCTGGGGGATTGGGATGTATTTTAAGGATGTATTTTAACTGGAGTTTCCAGACAAGCTCTGGGTGAGTCAGACTAAAGATTTACAGCAAATCTGTGTGTTCTTCAGGCAGTGCAGCTGATGGCACTTCCACTGTGCAGAGTGTGCTTCAGACACAGTGCTCTGTGATGGAGATGTTTCAAACTGTGCTAACTCGAGTCCTTCCTGAGTTTCAGCACCTCCAAAATAATGCATCATGCCACTGATTAAAGGTCAGCTCGCAGAGCTGGCCACTGCTGCTGCTTTTAATCTTATTAAGTGTTAATAATGATAAAATATTCATAGCTGTAAACTTGTAAAGGGAGAAATTATTTGCTCAAATGGAGATAAAGCACTTGATTCCATTGCAGACAACAAATAGAGATGGGGGAGGTTTCTGGCAGCTCCTCAGAGGATCCACCCCTGCAGTTCACCAAAACCTTGCCATGCAAACCCAAATCCAGTACAAGCTCCATTGTCTCCTGCGTTTTAAAATTATGAAGAAGCTCAATATTAGTCAGAAGGACATTCCCTGAGAGCTGGTTTGTGAAATTTTAATCAAGAGTAAATGCAGTCAGAAGGAGTACTTAATTTGTCTCTCCATTTTTAAAAATCCCTCTTATTTCCTGTTGTAATGCTATCTTTTCTCCTCCCCAAATGCTAGGTTATGCCCAGAATTCATTGAGTTGTGTGCAAACCTGGTTAATAAAATGATAAGCACCCAACCATTGTCGTGCTGTCTTATTAAAATAAGTGTTCTACCACTCTGCAGACTGGATGTGATGCACAAAAATCTCCTGAGTTTTGCAGCTTGACTTGATTTTAATGTCTGCTGCATAATGCTCAGATGTTTAGCACTTCAGAAAACTCTGTGTGATTTAAGGGTAAATTAATCTTTACTCACTGAGAACTGGAGCGAGATTTAGGTAAGATATTTTGCCATTTTCCTCGATGCCTTTTAATTAAAATTCCTTCTTGTTTGTTTTGAAAAATTCAAAGCTCTGCTCCTGGGCATTTGTACTAGAAGAGATCAGTTCCAGGCTTTCCTAACCATTCCATGGAACAGCTTGATTTTTCTTTGCAAAGCCTGGATGTGCAGCTTTATGGACAATTTTTCACCTCTTTGCCTTTTTTTTACTTTATCTTTCCAGCAGAATTTCAGCTGCAGAACCTGGAGGATGTGATCCAACCCAGGCAGGTACACCCTGACTGTGAAATTATGTGCAGGCAGAGCTGTTCTCCATCTTCATGGAGCTCTGCTGGATGTGCCAGAGCAAGACAGAGATGTCTCAGTGCAGGGCTTACAGCTCCAAATTCCTTCCTGGTTCTTCTGTGGTGGTTAAAAAGCCCCAAATTAAAGTTTTCAAGTGACTACATTGTACTGAAGAGAAATCTCCTTTTCTGACTTAATTAGTAATAAGATATCTTTATTTTTCTGTCCACCCTCTGAAATCAAGGCTGATGATGCAATTCCTCAGACCAGGATGATTTTCACTTTGCTAAATTATTTGCTGTGTAATTATTAATTTGATGCTGGTGGGAAACGTGGCTGCAAAAGGTTTCATAGGAAAAAAATGTTAAAAAAATAAGATGAGAAACAGCAGGATGAGCAGAGGGATGGAGCAGCTCTGCTGGCAGGAAAGGCTGGCACAGCTGGCATTGTTCACCTGCACAGGAGAAGCTTTGGGCTGAGCTCAGGGTGGCCTTGCAGGGCCTGCAGGAGCCCCAGGAAAGCAGGAGAGAGACAATTTCCAGGGGATGCAGGGACAGCACCCAGGGAATGGCTGCCAGTGCCAGAGGGCAGGGCTGGGTGGGATCTTGGCAATGAGGAATTGTTCCCTGGCAGGGTGGGCAGGGCTGGGATGGAATTCCATCCCTGGATCCCTGGCAGTGCCCAAGGCCAGGCTGGACACTGGGACAGTGGAAGGTCCTTTGGCATTTCACAGTTGCAGCCTTGAAAGTCTTCATCCAACCCTTCTGAGGATCTTCTTTAATCCCACCTGCCCTTTCCATATCCTTCCATTCTTGCTGACAATCTGTCCTGGTGAAAAATTCTACTCACCTTCAACTTATCCAGAAACCTTAGAATTCAGTCTTTAATTTGTAGTTTTCTTTCTACTTCTGAGCAAAGTTGCTGATGTAACTCCCAGAAAAATAATTGCTGATTTCTTTCTTTATTTTCTTCATGAAAGGAAACAAAACTTTCCCCTCTCACATTTCCCTGCATTCTAGTTTTTCTCAAAATTGTTCATTTAAAATTTGGTGCTGCTCTTCATTGTGCCCACAGCCACCATCACTTTGTGCCTTTCACACAATTCCTTCTTGGCAGTTTTTACACTAAAACGATGATGAGTCCAAATTTTCCAAGTTACCAAAAGTTCCCTGATCCCAACAGCAGTGCTGATTTCTTTAGAAATCAGGCTCTGAGTGTTTTAATAGAATCATTATCCCTGTGTGCTGTCCCCACAACCAGAGCCTTTCAGTGATTTGGATCCAATTGGAAAATCACATCCCAAATTACAATAAATGTGGGGACATGCAATTACCAGCCCAGAAGGCACTCCAGTTTCCAGGCTCATTTAGCCATGTTTTCCCCTGCTGAGCCTGCCAGCCAGGGCATTAATTAATGTTTTATTCTAATGGAGACACCTGCCCATTAGGAGCTACCAATTCTTTGTCTACAAAGAAAGCTGTCAGAGGGTAATTTCCCTTTGTTTCCCACTGCTCAGGTCTCTGAAAGACAAATTTTTCATTATCAGACAGGAACGAAACCTCTAGCACCTCTGGATAATTTTAAATTTTCTACCTAGGAATGGTTCCTTTGGTTGGTTTTTGAGTTGGTTTTTTTTTTTTTTTTGGTCTCTATTTTGCCTTTTTGACAAGGTCACCTCATTTCTAAAATCACTTCTTTTGTGATTTTAGGGGAATTTTAGATTCAAGGAGACAGAAATTATTGACATATTACTAAACTGCCTCAGAAAATAATTTTGGCATGCTCAAACACATAATTAACAGTAGTCAACAACTACTGGATTTATCACTTCATACTCCAAAAATGTACAGAGAATATTTAACGCCAGAACTTTCTAATTAACTTTTCCTTGATGGAAAAGAGAAACACCCCACAGCACATTTTTAGTGAATAAAATCTGTCTTGCTTTAAGATCCATCAATGAATTCTTCAGCACATCCTTTATTATTGTGATTTTTAAGTCCTTTTTTTCATTTTGCCTGACACAATGCAGCACATTCTTTATTACAGATGTTATAGGTATAAAATCTCCAATTTTGCAAGTCCTGGTGACCATCTGAGCTAGATCAGAGAAATTCAGAAGAGCCACAAACCATCACCTGGGGGTTTATGTCACCCTTTGTCCCCTCTGCCCCCTCTCTTGGTAGATACAAAGGCAAATACAACTCTCTCTGTGTTTGGATTTTTATCAGGATTTAAATCTGATTTCTTTGGTGTTCTCTGAATCCAAAGGTCTCTGATCTGCAGGATGGGCTGGATATCAAAGTTACAGCTTTTCCCTCACTTCTCCCTCTTGTTGCTGCTGCTGATTTTAGTGAGCCAAAATCTTGGACTCCTCATGACAGAGCCCCATTGAGAGGGACTTTGTGCCACAAGAGAGAAGTGGGGCTGATTATGGGAAGAAACATCAGAATTTGGCTCTCTGTACTCAGCAGCTCAACCTGGAGAAGAGGAGGCTCAGGGGGGACTTCACTGACCACATTATAGGTTGGATTTTAGGAAAATTTTTCACAGAAAGGGTGAGAAAGTTCTGGAATGTCTGCCCGGGGAGGTGGTGCAGTCCCCATCCCTGGGTGTGTTTAACAAAGCCTGGATGTGGCACTGGGGGCCAGGGCTCAGTTGAGCTGTTGGGGCTGGGCTGGACTCGATGGGCTTGAAGGTCTCTTCCAACCCAGTGATTCTGGGAATTTTGTGAATTGCTCTGCACAAGTCCCTGACAGGAGGGGCACTGAGGTGGGTTGAGCTCTGCTGCCGTGTCCAAGGGAAAGGAGGAGAGGAAATGGCCTCAAATTCAGGAAGGACCTTGGGACACTGAGCACATCCAGAGGGGACAACGAGGCTGGAGAGGGGCTGGGAACACAAACCCTGTGAGGAACCCCTGAGGGAGCTGGGGC
>NW_005054553.1:75691-112235 GCF_000277835.1 Geospiza fortis | reverse complement strand
GCCCAGGGAGGTGGTGCAGTCCCCATCCCTGGGTGTGTTTAACAAAGCCTGGATGTGGCACTGGGGGCCAGGGTTCAGTTGAGCTGCTGGGGCTGGGCTGGACTCCATGATCTTGAAGATCTCTTCCAACCTGGTCATTCTGGGAATTCTGTAATTAAATTGCACCAGGGCAGGCTCAGGTTGGAGACTGGCACAGAAAATTTCCCTGGCAGAGTGGTCAGGCCTTGGGCTGAGCTGCCCAGGGAGGTTTGGGGTCCCTGGAATTGTCACAGAGCAGTCTGGATGTGGCCTTGGGAACAGGGATTGGGGTGATGCTGGTGGGGCTGGGGTAGCACTGGGTGATCCTGGGGGGCTCTTTCCACCCTGATGATTTTGGGATGTCCTGCAGAACCAGCCAGGCTGCAGAGAAGCTGTTCCCTGGCTTGGCCATGGCTCTGTGCTGAGTTTGGGATCTGCCCAGGAATGTGTGGGAGATGCTCGGTGTGAGGGGTCCCTCCTGCTCAGACCTTTCCCAGACTGGACCCTGTGGATGGGTCAGTGTGTGGTGTGGGAGGAAAAGGGGAAAGTCAGCTTTTGGTGTTTCACTTAGACCTTGAAAGTCCCAAATCCTTCTACTTCTTTGATGGAAGAGTATGAAAACAGCTTAATGGGGAGGAGACCTGAATGGAATCACTCCAGAATGAGGTAATGTGCAGTTTCAAGTAGATTATGTGGACATGTGCATCCAAGGAACACTTTTTTTTTTTTCTTTTTTAGGGCTTTTTTTTTCCCCAGCCAAAACACTGACACTTAGATGGATGAATCATTGGTCTTATCCGGCAGTGCTGAAGGAAAATTTAAACTGGTGACTTCTTCTTTGTAGTTTAATGGTGTCATTACAACAAAGATTTGTATTTGATGTGTCTGAAAAAAAAGGTCTAATATCTCATGTTTGGACATATTGATAGTAATAATTTTGTTTGCCAGCTTCTGTATTTTTGTGGCTTTTTTAAAATTTAAACATTTTGAAATGCAATAGATTTATAATTTATATTTATATTTATATTTATATTTATATTTATATTTATATTTATATTTATATTTATATATTTAAAATATTTATTTTTATTCTGTTTCTCTGCTGCAACAAGTCTGTTGTGACTGGTGTAATTTTTTACCCTGTCTATCAGCATTTCTACAATTTGGAGATCAGTTTCAACCCCATTTATCGGCATGGTTGAAGGTTTCAATCACATTAATTTATTGGACTTTCATTGAAAATTGGCAGCTGAGAGGGAGCCATTGCTATTAAGCAGTGGAGGATTTGCATGGGACAGTTCCACAGGAATTTGTGCCTTCTGCTCCAAAAAAAATTGTCCACAAATGGTGGAGAATATTCAGCTTCAGGGGCTCAAATGGTGAAAGTTCTGTGGTTCATTAATTTTCAGTGGCTTTCCTGAAGTTCTCAGTAAGTTGTGATCATCAATAAATTTACCCCAGGGCCCAGTTTCAGCTCTAGAATAAGTCTTGTCTTTGGTGTATTTGGTTAAGTTGTAAATTTTTAGATCGGGGCTGGATTTTTTAATCAGGGAATAGTTTTTATGGAAATGTTTTGTTTGCACAGTTTCCTGTGGCTGTGCAGCTTTTTGTATTTCTCATTTTGCTACTACAAAGTTACATCCTCCTTACTCTAGATGTGACAGGAGTAACTCCCTGTGTAACTCTCCTCATCAGAATGGTTTGGGTTGTTTTGGTTTTTCAAATATTTTTAATAGATATCCCTCAGAATTTACTTCACCCATGGAAAAATGAGTTTGATTTTTCATTTTATCCATCCCCATGTAAAGTTGTTCAGTAGCAGAATGAGAGGACCAGTTTGATGTAAAAAAGGCATTAATTAATTAATCCCTTTGAGAACTCAATTGAATGTTGTTTTCTCCCTTCTTCTGCAAGAGTATAAATTCCTTATTTTAAGTTCCTTTGGTACTTCCTGGGATGACCTACTGCTGACTGTACGACGACTGTAATGTAAAATGTAGCATTTTTGGCTAAACCAAATTACTGGTGGTCTAAAATCCTTGACAAAGCCTGTTCAGCTGCTTGCCAGCCTTAATTATAGATTTGGGCAATAATAATTTATGGATTTAGCCAGTGATAGTGCAAAACCTCTGCAGTCAGGACAGGAATTGCACACCTGTTTCAGCAGCTGCTTGAATGCCACTGGAATGGTTTTGAGGTGGCATCATCAGGGCTTGAACTGAGAGAATACTTCCATTGTGGATGGATGGCCCTAAAATGAGAAAACTCCATGAAATTATGAAAAGCAGGTGTAGTTGATGCCTCAGGTTTGAGCTTTTATGTTTTTCACATTCTGTGCTGCTTTAGTGTGTGGGTCTGGGCTTCATATTATGGGATGGTGAGCTCTGTGCACAGAGCAGGGAGACAAAACAATTCCTGCTCCAGCTGGGCACCAAGGACAAATGATCCAAATCTCAGCCCAGGAGCACAAACCCCGTGGGCTGGAGAGAGAAAAACAAGCAGGGTGGGACTGCCTGGGCTAAAGCTGGAATGGGACAATGAACTGCAAGGTGCAAATGGAGCAGAACTGATCCCAGGGACAGACCCCGTGCCCGGCCGTGCATTTTGGGGCCATTTTGGTTCATCTTGGGTGCAGCCCTGGCTGGGCTCTGGTGCTGCCCAAGGTGCATCCATGGAGGAGATGCTTTGAATAAATCCCTGCTTTATTCTTGAGCTCTGCCCAGCCTCTGCTCTGGGGCAGCCTTCCCAAGGCATCACAGATGGATTTTGGAATGGATGAGGAGAGGCAGGGAACACACCTTGCTGTTTTATCCCATGTTGTGCACGAAGACCAATCCAATTGATTCCGGATCAGAATTATAAAGGGTGAATTTTATTTTTTCCCCCATCAGTTTGGACTTTTTCTGCTCATCAGGACAGCTCCAGACAGATTGTGTGATGACAATCTTCTGTGTGCTGTTTGAATATATAATAGGAATGGGATCCAGCAGCATGTGCATACGTGGTGCAGAACAAAATGTTCTGCAAACCTTGACAGAAAAGTCTGTGTCCTTGCCAGAAATAAATACCCTTGAAAGACATAAAAAGCTGTTAATTTGTGTACAGTCTATCAGGAGGGGAAATTGAGAGGTGAGACAGGGGAGATTTTGTGGCCTCTATTACGTTTACCACTTTTTTCTTTTTTTTTAAATAACCCACCAAGATCCCCAGTCTCTTTTTGGGAGAATTGCTGAACTTCCTGCAGGGAATTCATTCATCCCAATGCTTGTGAATTATTTAACTCCTTCAGGGCTGCTCAGAAGAATGTTACTTTGGTGTAACTTTGATTGGAAAAGGCACCTCCTTTTACCCTCTATTCGTGGTTTCTTTTGGCTGTTCTTTCACACCCTGCCAGCCTGGTGAGCACAGTGCAAATTATAAAAATCATTGATCTGCTTGCAGCACAGATGGAAACTGGTGGAAAATTCACCCAGGCAGGTGCTGGCACTCTGAAATAAAATGGGAGTTGATGTCCAGACAGCTCTGAAAGCACCTTGTGGGACACACCTACTTCTTTTGGCGCTTAAACACCTCAAAAAACAACTCTCACTCTTTTATTTTAAACACTAAAGACATCAGATTAAATTTCTATAAATGATAATGTATAAGGACCATAAAAAGGTTGTATTGATGCTCCTGTCAGTACTAAAATACTAATTTTTCTAAGCAAGACCTTTAATCTATGCTGTGAGCAACACCAAGTGTGCCCTGGCAGTGCTGAAAAATGAGTTTGAAATATTTTTTGAGAGGTTTATAGGCTTTTGTTGCACTCTCTGTGTTACATATTTCATTTCAAGGGCTGTATTTACTCGAGGATCTCTGTACTTGGCTGATAATGTTTCACATTTTAGTGGAAATTACTTCTGGAGTTGTAGTAAAAGCTATCACCTCTGTGGCAACTTCATGTGTCCCAGATGAAATGAGGTGTCATCTAATGGAATTTATTGGAGTGGATGTGGCTGTCCCAGGGCGTCCTGCTAGGAGAGATCTGTCAACACATTGTCACATCTCTAACAGGTGCAAAAATAGCCAATAAAATGATGATCCAGACCTGACAAATGTTCTTTGTTATCACACTTCAGCGTGGATTAGGAAAATTGCATCCTGAATTCCTGTGGTCAACATTCCTTATCAATTACCCAACACTGTGTCCTGCATTTTTCTTGCTTGTAGGAAAAAAAAAATCATTAGGTTAAAACATTGATTTTTTTCCAAGCTGGACAAATTAAAATTTAATTGTAGCAAATGCCAGCAATGCTTCCTACTAAGCAAAGATTTCAGAAGTAAAATGGGACTTTGAAATACCCATTTGATTTTTGCCCCAAAGTCATCTCTTTAGGCTCCCAGCCAAATATCTGAACTGGCTGGAATAGAAACCAATCCATAGAGCTTTTCCAATTGTGTCTAAAAATAAATGAACTGGTTGGGATTATGGACAAATCATTCAATTTGGATAAAACAGGGACCTACACTTCTCCAGATTTTGGGGGGAGGGTTGGTGTTTTTGACCTCTAGTCCAAAGACAATTGCACTGAGTCGTGTCTTCTATCCCCAAAAAACTTGTATCCATTTTCTAATCAGAAAAAGGGAAAACAGTGCTATGAAAAATCCTAATTCTTTTATCTTTTTGGATGCAGAGAGAACCACAGTGCTTAAAGCCATCTGGAAAGTTTAGCTAATTTTATTTAAAAAAAATAGAATTGTAAGTGTCTGAAGAGAAAGTTTTTGCAGTTTTCCTGTCTTTTCTTCGGGGAGATTGCTTTTGTATATTAACCGATAATTTTTTAAATTTCTTTAGGAACTCTTGGTGCTTTATAATTCTTTTTTAAAGTTCTGTCTTTGAAGGAAGGAGTTAGACATGGATGGTGGCATCATGTTTAGGAGTGTTTTATGTGCAGATTTTTTAAGGCTGTGAGGATAAATTGCTTTGCAAAGTGAGATCAATATTTTATTTGGTCAAATTATGATGCATCCCCTCATAATACAAATTCTTCTTGTCTGCAAAGGGGAAAATCTCTTTTTGTTCTAGAGACTTTTGCTGATTTTCTCTTTATTAAGATTTTTAACTTTTCCAGATTTTACATTTTTGACTTGCTTATTTCTTTTTCAAGAAAAAAAAAGGATTAATTATCAGAATCGCCTATCAAGAAACCATTGACTGAAAACTAAAGAGATTAAAATAACACCTAAGAAGTGAATCTGGATGAATTTAAGGTAGGGGGAAACACCCACAAAATCAATGATAATCTAAAATCAGGGAGTTCCTCTACTCAGAACACATCAGTTAATTTTGGTCACATTTATTTTCCCGTCATGGTCAGCTCTGTCTTCTGCAAAACAATGCTGGTTTATCAGGCAGGTTTGGGATTTAGATGTACCATTCATGGGCCAATTAGTAGATTAAAGAATAAAATAAAAATGATAAAAATAATACAATAAAAATGAGAAAAATAATAAAATAATAATAATAAATAATATTAAATAGGAATAATAATTATAATACAATACAACAGCATTACATCAACAATATAATAATTAATAAAATTTTAATTTTAATTTTAATTTTTATTTTTTTATTTTTATTTTTATTTTTATTTTTATTTTTATTTTGCAGATTGACTCAAGGCTCTGATTTTTCTTTTATTGCTCCTTGGGACTGATTTTTCCCCAGCTTGTGCCCTTGTGTTGCTGTTTTCTGGCTGGAGCTGAGGGCATTCTTTTATTTTGATTAAAACTGGAGGATTACATCTGACTTGCCTGGCATGTGGAGCTCTAGCATTCCTGGGGTTTAAATAATTTGCCATTGCACCACTCTCTCCTAATTTAACTTCCTCCTTCTAGTCAGGCTGAAGAGGATATTAAAAGTTGGCAGAGTCCACAACTTTAAACTAACTTGTGCAATAACTTGATAAATAATTCTGACAAATCCTTGTCTCCTGCCTACTAATCCCCTTTTTGTGGGAAAAGAACATGCATTTTGCAGCTTAGATTTGCCACAGCAATGGGAAGCAGATCCATTTTTCAGCCTGGGTGGTTTCTCACGTGTCAGTTTTCTTGCTGCTTGCAGAATTAAGACCAGGGTGAAATCGTGTTCTGTGGTTTTTGCTTATGGATGAGTGAGTTTTTCTTTTTCTTTTAACTGTGTGTTAACATATTACCTCGTTTCCTCTTTAATCTGCTGACTCAGAATACAAGGGAGTAGACAGATGTTGTAGGGTAGCTTTGATTTATTTCTGGTTTGTGGTAGGGAAAAGGTGAGCTGGCTCCAAAAGCAGCACAGGCCCCAGACAGTTTGAATTCACACTTTGAAAAAAAATGTGAAAAACCAGGAGTAGAACCCTGGAAATCAAATGTTTCATTCTTCACGCTCCTGTTTTGAACAACCTTTCAAATGAGGCTTGTTTTTCACCTGTGATTTCAATGTCCCAACTTTTGCAGCCAGCTCTGTCCCAGCCTCTGTGACCTCAGGAACAGGCACAGACTGTGGTGGAGGTCAGCCCACACTCAGAGGCTGAGGAGAATATTTATTCCCTCAGAACTCAGCTAATGTCCTATAAATGGCTGAGGAATCCAAAAAGAAAAAGCACTTGTGGAACCTGAGGACTGATATTTAATGCAATTGGGGATTTTCTGTTCTCTGCAAACAGTTTATCACTGAACCAGTCAGGATTCTGAGATAAAGAAGTTATAAAAGAAATGCCAAATTCACTTCCCCAACCTCCATGGGCAACCTGTAGCTGTCCCCAGTTTCCTTCAGAATAAAAAAAGTGTTTCCTGCTATCCAGACAAAGCCTCCTGTGTTTCAGGTTGTGAAAAGCACCTTTACACCCTCATTTCAGGTGTTTATGGACATTGATAAACCCTCCCTGAGCTTCTCTTCTCCGGGCTGAGTACACCCAGCCTTTCCTCAGGGAAGAGAAGTTCCAGTTCCTTTTGTAGCCCTTCCCTGGACTCTTTTTTAGGACTGAGGAGCCCAGAGCTGGATGCTGTGCTCCAGGTGTGTCAGAACCCAGGACGTCCCTCTGTCTGTCCTGGAGGGCTCCAGCCCTGCCAGGGGGCTCAGAGGCCCTGGCACAGAGCACAAGACCCCTGTGCCTTTGATTCTGACCCATGGAAAAGATTACCAACCTTATATGAGGATTTAGAAGCCATGAAAGTTTAAGTAGAATGATAGTGAATTTGTCACAGGGTGAAAAGTAGAATTTTGTGGTTATTAGAATGGGGGCTTGGGGTCCCAAGATGGAGGAATCTGGGCATGCTCTGTCCTTCTTTCTCCTTCTTCCTAGCCTCCATCTTCTGGGTGATGGTGACACTTCTGGATTGGTTTAGGGTAGAGACAGACTGTCTAACATAGGTGATAGGGATTGGAAAATTATTGTAAATAAAGTACAGGTAGTTTTTAGTATAAAAAGACAGCACTGCCCTGAAGGTGGGCAGTGTGCCATGGTCTGACCTGCCAGCCTGACCTCAGCAGGCCAGGGAAAGAATGTGAGAGATAACAGCAAATAAACAACCTTGAGAACCAGAACAGAACAATCCTGACTCCTTCCTGGGCTGGGAAAAGAGACTCTGACACATCTCAGGGTCATCCTGACCACAGAGACCCCTGAGACTGGTGTGCTGAAAAGAAGGAAATTCTCATTTCTTCTCCTTCTCCCACCCGTGTCAGGAGCAGCACACGAATGGCTGAGCCCAGCTTTCCCCAAGCCCTGTCTCTACCATTTTATCCATTTATCCTCCTCAGACCAAGAACACCCTTCACATATCTATTTAATTTGTAGTAAGAACCTCTGACTTTGCTCCAGAGCAGCTCAGGGCCAGCCCTGGCGTGGCAGCATCCTTCAGGCAGCCCCGACTGAGAGCAGAGCGTGGTTTTAATGCAGTCATATTTACACTCCACGCACTCAGAGCTGATCCAAAGCCATCTGAAACCAGTGGGAAGCTTTCTCTTGGCTTCAACAGGACCTTGATCAGGCCCTTAATTAGTTATACTTCCATTATTGCTCAGCAGGAGTCTGAAGGCAGAACCTTGCACATTCCTGGCTCTTTTTTCCTTTCCTGTTATTGAAACATGGAGTGACAAACCAGCCTAAGGTACAGTAAAAAAGTGGGGTTTTTTTTTCCCCTTTCATGGTTTCACAGAAACCCACAGCTCCTTTTGTTTCCTTTTGTTTGTTCCCTCCCACAGTTAGCACATTAATTACTTGCTTTTTCAGCCTTTCTGCTTCCAGTTACAACAACCTTACTGAAAAGGGAGAGAACCTGGATCCAGACTTAAACTAAAAGCATCTTAATCCATAAAATCATGAGGGTGATCCTGGTTATGTTATCCCATTTTGAGAAGTAACTTTGAGCCTTATGAGCCTAAAATTCCAAGTGCAAGCCTGTGGGTGTTTGGAGTGCAGCTCAGGCTAGAAGTTCTAGCAGAGCACAATCTGCAGCCCTGCAATCCCACACAGCTCTGCAAAGGTTGCCCCAAGAGCGAGGATTATTGTGGAAAAAGGTTTGGAAAAGCAGAGGTGAGTGTACCCTAAACTGCACTGAAACAAATAATTTCAGATATATCTCAAAATATACATTGTAATATACAGGGTGATGGGTTTTTTTTGCTTCTCGCCTGTTGGATTTCAGTCACCTCTAAGTTAAACCTCTACTGGTTCACCCTGTCTGGAAATTGGGATGAAAAGTACCTGTTTTGCTCCCTCCTAAAGATGGCACAGGGAATCATCTTCTGGGGGTGGCTGCCTCCTTTATTTGGTTAGAAAAGGTGCCCAGATAGGGGCCCAACCTGGGAATTTAACTTTTTGGTGAGAACAAGGCCTCCTCTCTTTCACTGGGTGTTGTGAATATTCTCCATATGTCCAGTTCTGGCTGCTTCTCTTCCAGAGAGCCCTGGAGGGGCTGGAGCGTGTCCAGGGCAGGGAACGGAGCTGGGAAGGGGCTGGAGAATCCCTGAGGAGCTGGGAAGGGGCTGGAGAATCCCTGAGGAGCTGGGAAGGGGCTGAGGCTGGAGCAAAGGAGGCTCAGGGGCCCTTGTGGCTCTGCACAAGTCCCTGCCAGGAGGGCACAGCCGGGGGGGTCGGGCTCTGCTCCCAGGGCACAGGGACAGGAGCAGAGGGAACGGCCTCAGGCTGGGCCAGGGCAGGCTCAGCTGGGACAGCAGCAGCAATTTGCCCATGGAAAGGGAGCTCAGGCCTTGGCAGGGGCTGCCCAGGGAGCTTTGCAGTGCCCATCCCTGCAGGTGTGCCCTGGAGGTGGCACTGAGTGCTCTGGGCTGGGGACAAGGTGGGAATGGTTGGACTTTATGACCTTGTAGCTCTTTTCCTCCAAGCTCAGGGATTCTGGGGTTCCCTGAGCTCAGAACATGGAGCCTCCTCAGCTCTCTTTGCCACAGCAGCAGAGCAGGCCGGGCTGCTGGGGGAAACGTGAGGACAGAGTTGGAGGGAGCAGACACCTTTGTCAATAAAGTGTAAACTCGCCATCCCCACCCTTGGAACGCTCCCAGGCTCTCCCTGGCGTTATCAATACTGACTTTCACCCAGCAGAAAACCAGCTCACTCCCCAAAACCCATCTGCACTGTGGTATTTGAGGCACAACCCGGGAAAGCAGGGAGGGATCCATCTGGCCTGGCTTTTGTGGGCTCTGCATTTTTACTGTCACTTTTAAAGAAGTGACGTTAACACCCACCTCCGGGTGAAGTCCTTGCCTGTGCCGCTCTGTGCTAAAAACATTCCCCTTCCCAGCTGGAGAGCCCGCTCCTGTCTGTCTTCCCAACCTCTCCAGCTATTCTTTCCTGTTGCTGGTGCAGAGCAAGAGGCTGAAAACGTCTGCAGAATGTCTGTGTGTCTTTGGGGAAGGTGAGGAGAGGCGACTGCTGAGGCTGAAGTGCTTGAAAAGGAATTTTTGTGACACTGTCTGAATGTAGAATCACAGAATCCCTTTAAGGAGGGACCTTAAAGATCATCTCATTCCCAAACCCCTGGGATTGTTCCACTATCCCAGGCTGCTCCAGCCTGGCCTTGGACACTTCCAGGGATGTAGCAGCCACAACTTTTTTGTGCCAGGGCTTCCCTACCCTCACAGGGAACAATTCAAAATTAATAGCCACTGCTTGAAATAAGAATCTAAAGTAAAATTTACATGAAAAATGTCTTCTGATATTTGTTCATAATTGACCTAACTGACATATTTACATGTGTGTGACAAGAAATAAATTTTCAAACTTCAGGCTGATTCTGTCACTTCATCTAGCAGCCTTTCCCTGTGATTGCATATTGCCTGCTTTCCAAAAATAATACACTGCTCTTTTCCTGCTGACTAAGAAAGGGCTTTCATGCTGCTCCTTATCTGATAACACCACTGAGGGATCCTGCATGAAAAGAGATAACTTTGCTATTGTTTCAAGCCTCAAGAATTCGCAGGCAATTCTGCTGCAGTAAATTCCACTATGTACGGTTGTTATACCCCAAAAAACAGACATCAACCTGCACACTTTGAGCTGTGCTAATTATTTCTTATTAAGATGTGTGGGCAGGCAGGGGAGATTCAGGGACAGAAAACAGCTGGAAGCGCCACCCCTGACCCACAATAAATGATCTGTGGAAGGTTTTATAGACTCCATAAAACTTTTAGGGATGTGGTGCTTTCCTGTCCAAATGTACAGAGTCAGGCAGCAGTTGTTGAAAAAGATAAGGGGTCACAGAAGCTGAGCTCTGATAACTGGCAGAGCTAATCAGGTCATACTCTGACATCTTAGCAGAATTTTAATTGGAAACACACGCTGGGGCCTGGCATCATCTACATTTCCATTATAATGCACCTTCCATGGCAGCAATGAGTGTTCAACATCCTACAGCAACAAAACACTTCTTTTTAAAAGCAGAAAAAAAAATCTTAAGTCATTAACTGGACTTATTAGATTTTCCTTAACTCAGTAAATTTTGGAAAATTCAAAGATTTTGCAATATTTTTCCCTCAGAAATGCATTGTTTTTATGTTTTCTTTTTTTTTTTAATTGAGGGGATAGGAGGATGATCTGTTTAGGAGAACAGGGTGGCAGCAGTCCCTTCCCAAATTTACAGGAATTGCTCCAGGGGTGAGGAATCAGTCAGGGCAGTGGAGCTGTCAGTGCTGCAGGGGCCGTGCTGGAGGAATCCTGGCAGACCTGGAGTCATTCAGTGTGGGACAATGCCCTTTACCTGACCCACAGATGGGGCAACTGAGAGGTGCTTTAAAAACTTTTATTCCATTTTCAGTCTCATGTGAAGTGTGAGACAATACAGATGTTATAATTCACACCATCCCAATCAAAAACCAACTATTTCCTAATTACAACACACTATAAACATTTCTTAACCTATCAACTTTTTACCACACTACACTGTAAATATCTTAAAGCCAATCATCTAAAACTACCCTCATAAATCCTACTACAATACATCTTTCATAATTCTATTTCTCCAAAATATTTAATCTTATTTATAAAACCATTCTTTAAAAGGTTTTTCTGACTCCATTTCTCTCTCAACAATATCTATCCTATTCCATAACATTTCTAAGCCAACATTTCTTATCTCAAAGTTTACATACAAATAGATACTATACAAACCTTCTATCAAACTCTAAGAACTGGAACAAATCCATTTCCCACAATTAAAGTTATTTTTCCTCTGTTTTTTTCTCAGTTTATCTCATGAGCGCCCTGCCTCCTCTATGCACACTGAGATGGATTCACTCCTGGTATGGATTAAACTTTTTTTGGAATGTTGGAATTGTATCACGGTGTTGGAATTGTATCAGAATGTTTTGTCCAGGACCTGTGGATCAGCTGAAATTCTCTGCCCAGCACCTGTTTGAGCATCTTTGCATCCTCAGTGCTGTGCTGTGCTTTCAGCTCTTCACTCAGGTGTTTCACACCCCTGAGCAGCTCCCTGCCACAGTGAGGTGATTCCTGCAAATCCATTCACAGCACAAATGCACCTCCTTTAATTTGCATTTTAATTTTACTACATTTATTTTTCTTGCCATCCCTCAGCAGTGACTTTAACAAACTCCTTTCTTCTCTCCTTATTGACTCCTTCATGTCAGAAGAATAGAAAAGAGAATTATAGAGAAAGAATTGGAGCAAACCCCTTCTCTCCAGACAGCAAAGTACCCTTTTTTATGCATTCTGTGTGTTTTACTCAAGTGGGGGACCCCAATGTGTTTGCAAGTGATGTTGTGCTGACGGAACCAGTGCAGAACATAAGAGAATTCACAGTGAAAACTGGGAAGGAAAATTTGATATTTGCAGTCAAACAAAGTCCTCAACAGACTTCTGACTACATAAACTTTAATGGAGAAAAACAGGTAATAACAGCTGGTTGCAGATTTGTAGTGTTGAAGCAGAGGTATGGAACTGCAAATAAAACGGAACTGGGAAGCTGTCATCATTTTCAGAACTGACAAGAATGGTGGGCATTTAAATATTTCATCTGGGCTTGTTATGAGCTGGCATTTCTCTGTATTTATTAATAACTGAATGTGCTGTGGCTTGAAAAAGTTTGGATGCAGAAAACCTGGAGGTGATCCAGCTGGAGAGGAATTCTGGAGGGTATCCTGGTTGTGGCTGGGGGAGGGTTAATTTTAATTTTAATTTAATTTGAATCTTTTTCCTAGTAGCTGGTTTGGCTTTAGTATGAAAAACCACACTGAAGTTTAGTGCTGTGAGCAATTTTCCCTAAATCCAGGACTTTTCAGTGTCTCATGCTCTGAGAAATGAGGAGATGCACACAAAGTGAGGAGGAAACAGAGCCAGGACACTGACCTGGCCTGGCCAAAGGGATGTTCCCCACCAGAGGACACCATTCCCAGTATGAAACTGGGAAAGCTGACTAGGAGTGGCTGCTCAGGAACAGGCTGGGAACAGTGAGTGGGTGGTGAAAATTGTGTCGTGCATCACTTGTGTCTCCTGGGTTCTGTCACTCTCTCTCCTTTTCATTACTATGATTATTATTATCAGTACTACCAGTGTAATATATAATATATAATATATAATATATAATATATAATATATAATATATAATATATAATATATAATATATAATATATAATATATAATATATAATATATAATATATAATATATAATATATAATATATAATATATAATATATAATATATAATATATAATATATAATATATAATATATAATATATAATATATAATATATAATATATAATATATAATATATAATATATAATATATAATATATAATATATAATATATAATGTAGTATATATTATATACTATACATGCTATATTATTATTATTATTACTACTACTACTACTACTACTACTACATATTTTTGTTATTACACTGTCCTTATCTCAACCTACAAGGTTTACTTGTCCTCCTGCTCACTGCTGCGCTGGGAGGGAGTCAGAAAATCAATTATTTGTCAGCTGGGGTTAAACCACAACAGGAGGGGAAGAGACTTTGGTACAAAGGGCACCTGGATATGGGTGAATATGTCACATAGTTTGGGACAAGTGACAGCAGGATCTTCTTTTAAGCTTCTGGTTTAAACCAAGATTAAGCCAGTGTGTCCTGAAAGTCTTGGTCTAGATGGAATTATTTGAGAATTTAATTTCAGTTCTGTAATTAATCACAATTTCAGTAGGGCTGTAGGTACAGCTGATGCAGAGGAGAGAGGGGTGTGCAAGGAGAGACACAGAGGGGAATTTACAAGGATGGGGAGGGATGTTATGAGAGCTTGGAGTCCCAGGACATAAGGAATGGCCTCAAACTGCCAGAGGGCAGGGCTGGATGGGATCTTGGCAATGAGGAATTGTTCCCTGGCAGGGTGGGCAGGGGCTGGGATGGAATTCCATCCCTGGATCCCTGGCAGTGCCCAGGGCCAGGCTGGACACTGGGACAGTGGGAGGTGTCCCTGCCATGGCAGGGGGGGCACTGGGGGATCTTCAAGTTCCCTTCCAACCAAAACCACCCTGTGATTTTTTGATTCTATGAATGCCAGCACAAATATTTAGTGATGTTTACACCATAACCTGTGGGTCCAGCAGGCAGGTGTGAGGTGGATTCACCATTTCTGGGGTTCTCATGACAAGACTGGGATATTATCCAGAAAAATCTGCTTTTTCCAAAGACCAGCTCCTTGCCTGGGGTTATGTGGTGAGGTCTGCAGGTGTGGCAGGATGTCACCAGACCCCTACTGTTGGAAACAACAGAAAAATTTATCTGTGAGTCATGTTCTTCCCTGGATTTTCAGGCTCTGCCCCTCAAAAGTGGAATTTAGCTAAAGGCTGAACAGACCTGAGAATAAATTTGTCTGTACAGGTCCATGGGAAACATGGAATTTGTGTGTCTCCCTGCCAGCAGCCAAACATCTTTCTATAGATCCACACTCAACACAGAAGGGAGAAGGAGTTCAAATATTGTTGAAATTTCCTTTGAATCACCTGCTTTTAATGAGAATGCTCTAAAATGTGTGACTGTGGAATGCTTCATGCAATGCCAGCTCTCACTTCATCAGAGAGCCCGTCCTTCTGTGTCTCAGTGTGACAAACTCCTGGTTTTTCAGCTAATTAATCATCTATTTCATTAAGTAAATAGATATTTTTGCATTTAAACTCATTGAAATTCAAGTTTCAGGCTCCATCAACCTGGTCTAGTGGAGGCTTCCCTGCCCACAGAGAGGGGTTGGAACTAAAAGATCTTTAAGGTCCCTTCCAACCCAAACAATTCTCTGATTCTTTGGTTTGGTGTTGAATCATCTATTGGAAGAGTCTCCAGCTTCTGGGGGTTTGAAATAAATGTAGTTACTCATTTTAATTTTGGATTAAATTTAGATGCAAGTCACGTGAAATCATGCAGTAATCTAAAAATATCTTGTGCAGAGTCCTGTATATGATTCCCAAAGAGATATAAACAGCATAAACAGATATATGATAATTCTAGGGGAGTTTTTAGTGTAGGTTTTCTGTATTTATGAAGAGAATATTCGGTTTTGATATCTATGTTTGGAGCAGTTATTCTCTCTCCTACACGTGCCCAGTGAAATATGAAAAAGACTTTGAGCATATCCTCACATCAGGACCATTTTGCTTCAAGTTCATTCCAGAAATTCTGCCTGGAAACCTTTGGAGTAACACAGGCAGATATTTCACACATGATTCATGAGGCTACACCAAATGTGTTCCCCCAAACTGCTTTTTGAGGAGTTTTAAAATTCCTACTCCTCCCAAACACTGAAAGTTTTCTCTGCTGGCAAGATCCAGAGCATGGAACAAAGGTAAAAGCCATAAAATCTTCAATTCCCCCAGGAACTTGCCCTGTCCCTTTAGAAACACATCCCTTTGTTTTCAAGAGGATGCACCAAATTAAACTTCCAGTGGAATTTTCCCTGCAACCACGTTTCCCATGGATAATAGATTCACCCAGGAAGCTGAAGAAATCATAGGTGGTAATTGTGGAATTAATTTCACCTACTTCTTTTCTTCCTTAGATGATTCCTGTTGCTTCCAGAGATCATTTTATCCCATTGCAAACAGGATTTGAGGCAGGAAATATTTATTTCCTCCTCCCTGGCTGGGAGCAGTGCAGCCCAACTCACCCTGCATGCCTGAGGTTTTGGCTGCTGGCAGGACTTACATGGCTGATTTTTATGAAGATATCTGGAAATTATGGCAATTTTGGACCATTGCAGTGTATTGAAACACTGTTCCATGCAGCTTTTCTCTTTCTCCTCTGCATCATGACTCTCTTCTCCAGTTGCTGAGTGCCTCTCCAATTTTTCTGCTGGAACTGCCACCCAGAGGATTTACATTCTGTATTATCTGGTATTTTATTGTGTGATCTCGCAACCAAACTTTGGTTTTGGACTATTTTTTTCCCTTTTTTTATAGTAATGAACTAAAACACAGAAAAAGTGACATTTGGTGCCTAGCCAGGTGTATATTATTTTTATTTTTTATGTTCTATCAGTGACATTCCTAATATTGTGCACTTGACCAATAGGTAGATCATTCTTATGTTTGTTTGGGGGTTTTATTTTATTTTTTTTTCCACAGAAGACATCACATTTAGCTTCCAGCAAAAGAACTGTGATCTATAAGGCATCATTTTTCTCCTTCCACCCATCAATGCTGGATTTAATAGCACTCATTCTTCAAATGATTTATTGCCACTGACTGCAATTTTCACTTTCAAATTGTGTGTCTAATGTCAGAATTATTCAGCATTTTATGTAAACTTGTGTATTAGGTTAAACATCCAGGTAAAATGCATCACACTTAAGTCTTTTTCCTGCTTTATTGATGAAGCTTGAATTCAAAAAGATCCTGAGAAGTTAAAATACAAAGACAACTCCGAAGGTCCTTCTGCAGTGAAAATTAAAGGAGTGTCATGGATTTTACATCTATTTTTCATCAGCATTTTTGCTGCAGTAAGGACACGTCCCAGACTGTGCAAGGAGTGGGGAATACCACGTTTGAGCAGGGGGAGTGGAGGAGAAGGCTGCCAAAATGCAGAGCACAAAGGAGCGAGGGTTTAGGCTCAGAGGTTGCTCAGCCTGGCATTGTGCGAGGGAAGGCAGCAGCTTTGCTGCCCAGCTGCTCAAGGATGCCAACAGTTGCTCAAACCCTGCCAGGGGGCCGGGTGCCAGTGACAAAAATGAGCAGAGTGTAACATCTGCTTTTTGTGATTGCTGCCCAAAAACCAGAGAGGAACATTCTGCTGGCTGGAAAGCCCTGCAAGGGTTTTGGAGTGCTGTGCTTTGTGCTCTGCTGCTTTCCCCAGCCCACCAGCAGCAGGCAGCTCAAGAAAAGGGCATTTTAGGGTTGTCATTTAGGCTCTTCCTGTGGCAGGGCTGTTCTCCCCTCTCTAACACAGATGGCTGGTGCAGAAATGAAGAGATAACCCAGGGCTGAGAGGCCCAAAGGGGTCATCTCTGTGCCAAAAGGGGTTGGGTCCTTGCTGAGAACAAACATCTCAGTCTGGAGAGAGCAAATGTGGGAAGAGATAAAAGAAAAATAAATATTCTTGACTGAGAGATGCTGTTTTACAAACTACAAAAGCCACATGAATTATCACAGAGACAGAAGCCTTCCCCACACACACCCTGAAAATGTTGAAGAATTGTCCCCAGAGCTTGGACACACATTCTGTGGTTTCTTTCTTAGGAATTGAGGGAGAGGATCTCAATGTGTGCCCTACCAACAATTGGATGGTAAGATACATTTGCTAATTGAATGATTAAACTATTTTATTGACCTTTGTTTTGTTGCAAATGATCTAAAACTTTCTCAAATTACTCCTATTCCACCGCAGGTGCACATGGAAAGGACAGAATTAAAATATTTAGTGAGGGCAGGAATTTCATGGATTTCTCTAAGTTATATTTGTTCTTCAATAGCTGTAACATTAATAGGTACATTTAACCTCAGGCTGTATATATCTACTAGTAGTTTTCTTTTTGCCTTTACTCCTGTGTTGTATTTATTTTAAGTCTTATGTCTGTTAGTTTGGTGTCTATAAAATAAATAATTCATTCTGTAATAGATCAAATCAGCCATTATTAAAGAACTTGTGAATGAGAGTGAGTTTTGGGGTGCTGGGCACCTCAATAAAGCTCCTGCCTGCTGCCAGGGGCCTGGGCAAAAGGCAGGGACAAATCTAAACCCCCACATCTACTCCTGACACTTCTCCAGTCCCGACTGAGCCTGGGGTGACTCAGTCAGAGCTCTGGGGCTGTGGTAATCACAAATCCTCTGAGCAGAGAGAGACATGGCTCTCCCAGGAAAATCCTGGGAAGCTGTGAGAAAGCTCAGAGAAAGAATTAAAACAATTATTATCCCAATCTCTGCACCTGGCAAGGAATCTCTGTTTGTCAAAGATGTTTACAAGAAGGAGTTGGCCCTCCTTGCCCAATAGGTGAGAGAAGATTCCTAAAGGCCAATCAGATATAAGGTCCACCATTGTTTCTAAAAGAACTGATTTCTAATAATAAAGTGCTCTTCATGCCTTCTGATGATGGAGTTTCTGTATCATTTTTGTCTGTCCCTGATACCCCTTCAGTGACAGGGGCCTTCCTTGGGAAAGGACCTCTTCTCCTTCTTTCTCCTTCTCCTTCTCCTTCTCCTTCTCCTTCTCCTTCTCCTTCTCCTTCTCATGTGTCCACCAAAAGTTTCCATCTCCCTCAGGATCTGCTCCTGGCAGACACAACCAGGCTGTTGGAACCCACCAGCAGCTTGATAAAACATCTGCCCCGTGTTCCTGAAATGCTGAACACCTTGAGGTTTGGCTCAAAGCAACATCCAACAATTTTGGAAGAATTTAAAGCGGAGGCTCTGTGGTGGTGAGGAGTCATCAGGCACGAAGAAAGGCAGGTGTTGGATCCTTGTTCTCAGGAGTGGGATGCTCTGCTTCTCCTGGGCCTGATTCACACATTCCAGGGTGGAATATGTGAGATCTAGAGCATGTTTGGGAATTTTGTTCTCTGCCTGTTTCCAGTCCTTTGTTATTGTAGCCAATTATTCTTGGTTTTTTGTTATTTGTGTTTGTAGCCAATTAGCCCTGTTTTAGAGCAATAGTCTGTGTGGCTGTTAGAGTTGAGCCTGGTTTTTCAGACCTTTTCCTCATTTTGTTGAGATCATTTTGGATGCTAAACTTACCCTCTAAAATACAAACCCATTATTTTATCTGACAGAATTGGGCACGCCACAGACCCAACTGGTCACATCCTTCCATGCTGTCACTGCACCCCTGGTAACTCCTCCTTGGCATGTTTTACAATTAATTTTGTAGCCATGAGAAGGTAATTTCTCCTGGACCAGATTTCCCTGCTTCCTGATTAGAACACTGTGGCAGATGGTATAACATCTTAATAAAATCAAAATATATGACCCTCCTCAGCTTCTTTCTTAGCCCGTGTTGATCTACTGTGGAATGAAATGAGGCAGCTTTGATGCAATGTGCTGTTGATAAAGCCATTTTGGCTTTTATTTCCTGGTGCTTAAAGCAGTTTTTATGTTTTTAAAGAGCTTAATTTAAGGTGAGTGGTCCATAACTCACCAGTTTCTTTTCCTTTTTCTGCCAAACATCCTTCACGTTCAAGACAGGCACCACATATGGTCTCTCCAGCCTGCTGGAATTTCCCTCATCCTCCATGAATTCTCAGATAGACTTGAGGCTGTCTCAGACTGGTTTTTAGTGTGTTCTTAAGGTTTAATTGATTTAAGAACATCAAGATTTATGTTATATCCTATCCAGTTATAGGGAAGGATCATCCCTCTTGGGTTGAGTAGTTCCTTGCTCACCACAGCCCTTTCCAGTGCAAAAATCCACCAAAAAATACTCTTTATCCTACTAAATGTCACCTGTAGCTTTCCTTTCTGTTGAGAAGTGGGATAAAAGTCTCCCAGCCCTTCCTCTTGCTACTGATCTCCTCAAGATTAATTCCTTGCTATTACTGTTGCCTCTTCCAGGCTGAACTTCTCTTTGTTTCTTGGCTTCCAGTGTTAACCCCTATTTCCTTCAGAAATTATGTTTAATGTTATGGCAATGTATGCTTGCTTCCTGTGAGGTCAGTGTGAAATTCTCCACTTAGCTCAGTTAATCTCTTATCTTTTAATACTTGATATGGATTCCCCTGGATGTGCCCTTTCTCCGGGGGACAGCTTTCCCCAGCTGCTGCGGTTTTCTACAAAATTCCCCCAAATCCCTACAACTGACAGCTCCTGGAATCTGTGGGATTCTTCCAATTGCTCACAAGAGATTTGATTTTCTGATTCTTTTAGGGCAGTGATCTATTTTCAATGCCCAGTGTATCAGCACCTTGCTCCTCTCCTCTCCTGTCACTACCTGGCACTTGTGTTGGGTCCTTCCCTGTGCAAAACATGTCTGGGAAAGCACAGGATGAACTTTCTGTGTCAGGATTGCACCAGGAACTCCTTATCCTGATCATCTCAGCTGTTGGCTGCGCTGATGTAAAAATACAGGAAATAAAGGGGAATAAGGTTGAGGTGTTGGGGCTGGGTTGGACTCGATGATCTTGAAGGCCTCTTCCAAGCTTTGGGAATTCTGGGAATAATCAGATTTGTTCAATGGATTGACATCATCCCACTTAGAACATTTTCATGAGTGATTCTAAGCATGGCTTGGATTCCAGGCCCTTTCCAAAGTCCCTGGTGTTTGCACACACCTGGAAACTCAGATTCCTTTGGGTTAGAAAAGATGATCAAGATCACCCAGCCCAACATTCCCCACCAGTGCCAAGGCCACCACAAACCCACGTCCCCAAGTGCCACATCAACGTGTCTCAAAGATGAAGATGCCCAACTTCATCCCTCCTCTTTCTCTGTGCTGCCACTGCTTCTGTGGCAAAAGCTTTGCAATCATCTTAAGATGATGAAGGGATAGAGAGAGAGAGAAAGATGGAGAGTTGCTTTTCATGATGGCCTGGAGTGACAGGACGCAGGGAATGGCTTCAAACTGAATGAGCAGGTTCAGATCAGATATTGGCAATGAGGAATTGCTCCCTGGCAGGGTGGGCAGGGCTGGGATTGAATTCCCAGAGCAGCTGGGGCTGCCCCTGGATCCCTGGCAGTGCCCAAGGCCAGGCTGGACACTGGGGCTGGAGCAGCCTGGCGACAGTGGGAGGTGTCCCTGCCATGGCAGGGGTGGCCCTGGGTGGGCTTTAAGGTTCCTTTCCCACCCAAACCGTGCTGGGATTCTGTGATTTTATAATTCTGTGATCTACTGTGTCCTGTGTTAAAATGTTCATGCTCTTGGTTATGTACATTGTGATGCCCTTAAATTTACCTTAAACACAACTTGTTGTATTTAAAACTCCATCCTGTAACTTGTATTTTGTGGCTTTTGGGAGCTGCTGAGGCAATGCCTTACTGAACATTTTTCCAAATGAATTCTGCTGCTTTGTTTCAAGGCAGACACTGAATCCTGGGGTGAGTTAAAGGTGGGACATTTTCTTGTAGAGAATTGCTAACTCGGGCTCTGAAAGTTGCACAGCAGTGTTGCTGTGAGTGTTTTCCTGTGTCTGGAATATTTTGAGGACAAAATGTATCATTCCAGTAGGAGACAGAATATCTATCCAGTGAGGAAACAACAACCATTCCAGAGCAGGTGAGGGTTTGTGCTAAAGAATGGAATTTACTCCCTTCTAATCTGAGCAAATTAAAATTTGCCTAGTCCTCAGTACAGGATGGTTCACACATTTGTTAACATACTTTTATAAGCCTGAGCTTTATCATTAATATATCCTGAGGAAAAGGGAGCACCTTCAGGAGGGATGTGGAAAATCCATCCTTCCTCTTGGTAGGAATAATTCTCCAGGCAACAGCACCACACTGAATTTTGGGTAAAAATGAAGTTTTTGCACTGCATTTGTTCCATGCTCTGTATGCCCAGAACTGAAGGCCTTATGTGCCTGTTGAATAGTGGGATTTGAATAAATAATAAGTTTTGCTGCTCAATTAATGTTTTCTATTAATCCCTGTTCAAGCACCCTGGGAGAAATTCACACCCCTACTGAAGGAGAGACTGAAACCCTTCCCTGGAATATGAGCAGGATTACAAAGGTGCTGCATCCCCCTGGGCTCTGCTCTTTGCACATCAATCCCTCCTCTCTCCATCCCAGCGTCGCAATTCCAGGGGGAATTGGTCAGCTCTGAGCTTGTCCCTCTCTCCCAGGGGACACCTGGATGTGGCTGGGCTGAGCTGGGCTCTTGAGCTGGGCTTTTGGGCTGGGTTTTGCTCCAGCTTTTGCTCAGGGCTGGTTATGTAATGCTGCAGCAGCATGGAGAGGCAGGAGCTGCTCCATGAGCAGAGTGACCGTGGGATGGAGCCCTGAATCCCACCAGAAAGGTGAACAGCCTCAGTTTGTGACAGCTAAAAGGACAAAGTGCTTTAATTCGGGTTATTCAGATTAGGGGATAACTGTGCCAGGCAAAATGTGCATCTCTGGGTGTGTGCAATGAGCCTGCTGCAGCCCAAGGATTTCATCCAGTGACCTGATAAAAACGTGGATAACTGGGTGCTAAGCATGAGAATCCTGCTTGGTGCAAACGGGGGACTATTTACAGGAGCTGGCCATGGAATTCTTCTTGCATCTCTTTCCATCAGATCTTCTTTTGCTGGCCCTGTCAGGGCTGTGGAGCTGAGAGATGCCGTGTGCTGCATCTTCTGGAGCCGTGCTAAGCTCCAAATGTTCCTCTTTCTGTGGGAGTTGCTAGAGGCAGGAGAAAAGCTCCTTTTTGAGATGCTGCTCAAGAGTTCAAAATGCTGGAAATTAGCAGAGAACCATGATTTGATTTTGCAGAGGATGCGAATCCACTGAGGGCTCCGAGACTTTGATGGATGTGAGGGAGGATAAACAGAGCCCTGCAGCGTCACCCTCCAGGTCCCTGTCCTGATGCCACAGGTTTCTTCCCTAAAATAAACTCTCCTTGTGTTTATTTTTTAGTAAGGACTCTGTTCTTTCATCTTGGCCCTTTGCCTGTAGAAGGGGCACAGGTTAATTAGGGTTAATTGCTTTTTGTTTTTGTTTAGAAAATGGCATTTTCTGCCAGCCTGTGGTTTGTGTTCTGAAGGGTTTTCAGCACTTCTTAGCTCCTCAGCCTCATATTTAGAGGACAAAATATTTTTGTCCTCGTATTTTGAGGACAAAATGTATCATTCCAGTAGGAGACAGAATATCTATCCAGTGAGGAAACAACAACCATTCCAGAGCAGGTGAGGGTTTGTGCTAAAGAATGGAATTTACTCCCTTCTAATCTGAGCAAATTAAAATTTGCCTGCTCATCAAAACAGGATAATTCTCCCATTTGTCAACATACATAATAATAAGCCTGATATACACAATTATAAGCCTGAGGTTTGCCATTCATATTTCTTGAGGAAAAGGGAAGAACACCTTCAGGAGGGGTGTGGGAAATCCATCCAAGTGTGGCGGATAACTGTGGCACATTCTCAGAGGCACAGTGGGGATAAAAAGTTTTATTCAGCAGCCTTGAAAAACTGAATGGAAAAAAAGATTTTTTTTTTCTTTTATTTTCTTTTTATTTTGCTACAGATATAAGAAGCAGAGGGAAAAGAAGGTGAGGCAAAGATCAGCCACTTGAGGGGGAGTAAATAATGAATATTTAGTTTATTTCAGCACCTGAAACAGCTCTGATGCCTTTGGGCTCAGTCTAGAGATGTCTGTAGTCATGAAGCTGAGAGAGAAACTGGAGAAAACAGTTTGTACAAAAGCAGAGTGGAGCAAGGATTTATTTGTTTCAGAATTCCCTGTAATCCTCTTGCTCTGCTTTTAATGGCAAAATGGCAGCTGTTTAATTCAAGTCACTGCTGTAGCAGTGTAAGTCAATCAGAAATTTGACTGTGTTAGAAAAAAAAACCCTGATTATGTGATAGTTAATGCAGTTAATTCACATTTTCAATTATTATCCCACAAGGATATGCCTATGAGGAAAATACCACTGCGCTGAAGTTCTTCCACAAAGATTGATAGAGATGACAAAATGTAATTAAGGGTTTCAATTTATTCCCACTGAAATGAGTTGGGAAACTCTCAGTCACTTCAAAAGCAGCCGCCACCTTTTATGTTTGGCTGAGATCAAAAATATCCACTTGGAAATATCAGAAGCAAACAAGGAGGGCTCAGAAGTCACTAAAGCAAAATTCCTGGAGAATTGTGTGTTCTCTGTGGGCTCTGCCAGTGCAGAGCTGCTCACACAACAAATATTTGCCAATTGAATGATTAAAATATTTTATTGACAACATTATTTAAATATTTTATATTAAAATATATTTTTATTTTTATTGTCAATATTAAAGTATTTGCCAATTGAGTGATTAAAATATTTTATTGACTATAAAACAAAATATTTTTATATTAAAATATATTGATATTATATTTTATTTTTATTGACAATATTAATGTATTTGCCAATTGAATTATTAAAATATTTTATTGACTATATTATTAAAATAGTTTTATATTAAAATATATAAATACTTTATTTTTATTGACAATATTTAAATATTTGCCAATTGATGATTAAAATATTTTATTGACTATATTATTAAAATAGTTTTATATCAAAATATGTTTATATTAAATATATCAATATTATATTTTATTTTTATTGACAATATTAAAATATTTTGTTGCAAATGACCTGAAATTTTCTCAAATTACCCCTATTCCAGTGCAGGTGCACATGGAGAGGATAGAATTAAAATATTTAGTGAGGGCAGGGATTTCATAAATATAAGACTTCACAAAGGAAAATTCCAAACCCATTCCTGGGCTGGGATGCTGTGCACCTACTTTCTGCATGAGAAGGCTTTAGAAATGAAATAGAAACCTTCCAGAAATGTGACACAAATCTGAAAAAGACTGCCAAGAAATCATCCAGTGATGGACTGTTCACACAGAAAATCAAGTTATACCCTGAGAATCAGCCAAGTTAGCACCAAGAGACCAAAGGATGTTCCAAGTGGAAGGAATTATGAAATCTGAAGATTAAAATAACGAACATTTAAAACCAAACTACATAAACAATTCCCCTATGGCTGTAACAGGGAAATGATTTATTGTCCTTTTAAGGAAAATAAGAAGGTGGGTTTAGGGAACAACAGGCTGATTAACTTTCCTTAACTCCTTGGGAAAACTAGTGAATATATTCTAAAAAAAAAGCTATTTTCCTGAAAGATGAAATACAAGAACACGGTCAGGAACAGCCAGTTTGGATTTAGAACTGTAGAATGCAGAATTATGGAATATTTTGGGATGGAGGGGACCTTAAATCTCATCCAGTTCCACCTCTGCCATGGGCAGGGACACCTTCCACTGTCCCAGGCTGCTCCAAGAAAATAATCCAACCCGGCTTTGGGCACCTCCAGGGATGGGGATCCCACAATTTATTGCCTTTCCAGGCAATAAATTTATCCATGGCTGGCCAATCTGACAGATTTTTACCCCAAAATGTCTGGATCTGTGGGTGAGGGCAGAGCAGCCAGCTTTTGGCAAGATTTTCAGCATTATCCCACATTTTTGCTGGCCAAAAAAAGGACAAATGGAGTGGATGGAGGGAGGGAGGGAGGGAGGGATGGATGGATGGATGGATGGATGGATGGATGGATGGATGGATGGATGGATGGATGGACTGTGAGGAGGAGTGGGAAATGGGCTTGGCCTTTGAAGGGTTTGCAGGTTCAAACCTCACAGCTCCTGGTGCCCATTTTGGGGCACCAAAGGAACCTCAGCCTCCAGCTGACCCGGACTGGGAGGAGCAGAGGATGCATGTCACAGATATATTTTATGAAAAACCCTTCTGACAGGATTTTTTCCTCCTGAGAAGCTGAGAAGCCTCAGAGGAAAAGAAAAACAATAACTATCTGCTGCTGTGGAATGCAACAGGTGCATCTGTGATTGGTCTCATGTGGTTGTTTTTAATTAATGGCCAATCACAGTCCAGCTGTCTTGGACTCTCTGGTCAGTCACAAGATTTTATTATCATTCCATTCCTTTCTATTCCTTTCAAGCCTTCTGAAAAGGTGAAATCCTTTCTTTTATTCTTTTAGTATAGTTTTAGTATATAATTTTCTTTTAATATAATATATATCATAAAATAATAAATCAGCTTTCTGAAACATGGAGTCAGATTCTCATCTCTTCCCTCATCCTGGGAGCCCTGTGAACACCACCACACACACACAGGGATGCCACTCAGCCAAAAAAAAATTGGCTGTCAGGAGCCTCATGAAGTTCAAGAAAAAACCCCACCAAATCCTGCAGCTGGCAAAGAGCAGCCCATGCATCAATCCAGGCTGGGAACCACCCTGGGATAAATCTGGGAGTTCCACAAAGATCCAGCTTTGTGTGGATCAGCTGTGCAACCCTCCAGCAGTGAAGGATGAACATGCACTGGGATGTTTTGGGGACAAATGGCTGAGAAATGGGATTATTCCCTCTTCTTGGCACCTGTGAAGGACTCCAGAACTCCTAATTTATTTTTCTATGATTCTGTGAAATTACATAATAATTCTTATATTCGTAATTTTTTTTTTCTCCTGAGCTAATTTAAGATCCATGATAGGTGTTAAATTAGGGTAATAAATGCACACACACTGGACAAGAGTCTTCCCACATGCACCAAAATCCTGGCAGCTGGGAAGACACACGAGATTATGTCCTTGTACATAATTAAATCCTTGATTATTGGCTCAGGGGAAAGAATCACAGACGGTATAAAGGTAAAGCACTTGAACACTTCCAATTAATTTTATGAACATTTCTATTTGGAGAGAGAAACGTTTTAAATTTTTAGTTCTAACAGTTCTAATTTTGACCTCTCTACTAATCATTGATTCATGTTCATCCAGCTGCATCAAACTACACCAATCCCCCCCTTTTTGCCTCCCATACTGGTGTGTGAGATTGAGCAGAAGTGCTAATTCTAATTTACTGAGTGTGGCTTTGATAATTACATTTAGAACTGGAGAAATTTAATTTTTTTTTCTTTTTTTGTATGTGGGGTTCTGTGTTCTTGGGTTTTTTTGGTTTTTTTGCTTGTGGTTTTTCCTGGTGATTCATCTTCACTAATGATGTTCAATTCATCTGAGGTCAACTCACAAAAATGCAGTTTTTAGACTGTGACTGTGATGAAATGTGGAATGTGTGCTTTGGGTCCAGCCTTACTCAACTTCAGATTTCACTGGAATGAGAAATTCACCTGAAGCCAGAAATTGTTGTGGAAATTTCAAGTCCTTCCTCTGTGTAATTTGCAAACAGTGAAGTTGGATTTTTCTCCCCCTTCTGCTCATAAGGAGGGTGCCTGAGGCATTGTTTTCGAGAACAAAATGAAGATTTTTCTTGCCATTTCAGATACCACTGTTTTCCAATTGCACAGCCCAACTCCTGGGCTGGTTTTTGTCTTGAAAATTATGGGGTGGCCCTGCCTACACATTTGGTGGTTTGAACATCACTTGGCCTTTTAATGGGCTTTTTATGGACGGGTTGCTGCCATAAATTGTCAAGGGCCCATTAGTGCACGGCTTATTTCTGGAAAACTTCATTAAGGGGAAGTAGGAATAACTCTGTCTTTATTCTGCATTTCTAAAAATAACATGTAAAACATAACAGATGGCTTAATATTTTTATTTCACCATTTCAGCTGCGCTCACCTCGACCGCTCTTGACTGACGTTCCACGCAGGTGCCAACAGCCATTAATTTTAAAATAAGCTGCTTTGAAATCTGTCTTCATATTTACTCCCAAATCCATGCTTTGGACCTAAGGCAGGTTGGTTTTAATTAAAGATCCTGCAGGAACGCTCAGGCTGCAGCAAACGTTTGTGTTGATGCACATCCACCTCTGTTGGAAATGGGTTCTTTAATCCTGGGGAGCTGCAAAACCCCCATGGGAGGGCCATGTGCTGGTGCGGTGGCCAAATGCGAGAAGCTCCATCTAAAATCGTCACAGTGGGAAAGGATTTGGGGTATTTGTAGAGGTTTCTGGGATTTGCTGTTGGATCACCTTCCCTGGCTCTGCTTTTACACCAAAAAAGCAAAATAGGAGCAAACCTGAGGCTGGATTGTACAAATATTTCTGACGGCAGCCTGAAGGAATGGAAGCTGCATGTCAGACCTCTCTCCCCTACATACCAGCCTGTTTAAAATAAATTTACATTTAAGGTCTGATATGAAACCCCTTGAAGTGAAGGGAGAGACTTTAATGCTCTTTGACTAAAATGCATTTAGCAGATCTCATATTTTCTGTGATTCTATTTCTGTAGCAGCTTTGGTGGGTTTTACTATTCCTGAGCACTTCCTGCAAGGCTTCCTCCACTTTCTTTTGTTATTATTATTTCTGCTCATGGTAATATCATAAATCTTTTCTCTGCTGTAATTCCAAGGCCCTACCTGATTTTCCTGCTTAAAATTCTCTTCTAATATTTGAGTTGTGCCCAAACACACCAGCCTGGCTTCTGAAAGCAGCTGGAATTAAAAACAAAACAACAAACAAACCATGAGTTCTGCTCTTTGCAAACATTATATTATTTTTTTTTTCTTTGACTTTATATAATATTTCTGCTGAAGTTCTGGAGGTAAATTGGCTTCATATCTGCTGTCCTTGTGTCTTAGTCCATGGAAGAGCAAAACTCTTTCCTGCAGCAAACACTGCTGGAATGCAGGGTGTCAATACCAGGCATTTGCTGCTTATACACAGAGGGTTCTCCTTTTCTGGAGAGTTTATTAAAAATAATTATTTGAGGAAAAATATTTTCTGTGTATCCAGAAGGCAAATACTCTGGTAGTATTGGGTCAGTGAATTCACTGTTGTAGCTTAAACCACAAATTTGCCGCTTGCAAGGGGTAGAAAATAATGATCAGCAACACCCAGATGTTGCAGGTCACCTAAATTCCAGGGAGCCATCCCAGAGCTGTGGAATGGGAGCCTTTGTGATCCAATTTTAGGGCCTTTTTTGTTTTAATGTCATTTTCCCTTCTCTCTCAAGCTCTTCTCCTTCCCACCCCTTTCAAATTTTAACCACCTTATATTTTGATATATCTTTCCATCCTCTGGCTAGAAATGAAGAACTCAGCCAGACCCAGAATCTGGAACTGCAGCAGAAGTTTAGGGTCACCCTTAAATCTTTAAGTCCTGTTTTAAGGAAAAGTTTAGTGGTGGTGAATGTGTGGAAAACATCTAGAGTAAGTCAATCTTTACCAAGAAAAAAAAAGAAAAATTACATTGTAAATGTCCAACACAATTGCAGTCACCACAATGATTGCAGTCACCATCACTAGAATATTCCAGATATTGATGTAACATTTTCTTGGCCACTACAATGTTCTGCTGGTTTCTCTTGCAGGTTTTAGTGGTAATTTTGGTGTGTTTGGGGGAGGTGGATTAACACTGCTTTGTTTGTAATCGTGGAAGGCTTGGGGTGCACTTTCTGCTTTAATGTAATCATGCCTCGTGGATAGAGCCCAGCAGCTTCCCAAGGCTTGCTCACATCCCTGTGGGACACTCAGCTGAGACAAACATGTGTCTGGTCTATTGAACACGATGGAGCACCTGCAGGATCGGGATTCCTGCGCAGAGCCACAGCAGCCCTGGGTTTGGAGATGGCTGGAGAGGCAGTGGGCTGGGTGGGATGTGCCCAGCTTGCAGGACACTGGTGGCACTGATGGGCTGGGATCCAGCTGCCTCCTGCTCCTCCTCCCCTCTACAAGGGCTGCTGGGTGAAGGTTTGATAATCCCCAGCTCCCATTCGGTGGAGAACTAAATGAGATATTTTATTTACTTCTCATCTAACAGCTCTGCTGTCCTGCACTTGTACCAGACAAAGCCAGCAGCACACTGAGGAGAACACACCAAAACTGGCACAGCTTCCTTTCCTTTCCTTTCCTTTCCTTTCCTTTCCTTTCCTTTCCTTTCCTTTCCTTTCCTTTCCTTTCCTTTCCTTTCCTTTCCTTTCCTTTCCTTTCCTTTCCTTTCCTTTCCTTTCCTTTCCTTTCCTTTCCTTTCCTTTCCTTTCCTTTCCTTTCCTTTCCTTTCCTTTCCTTTCCTTTCCTTTCCTTTCCTTTCCTTTCCTTTCCTTTCCTTTCCTTTCCTTTCCTTTCCCTTTCCTTTCCTCTGAATTTCCTTTCCTTTCCTTTCCTCTGAATTTCCTTTCCTTTCTTTCCTTTCCTTTCCTTGAAATTTCCTTAAATTTCCTTTCCTTGAAACTTCCTTTCCCACTGATCCACAGCCTGCTGCAGTTGATGGCAATCCTGAGATCATTAAACAGCCTCTGGTTTTAATTAATTAAAAATGCCTCTTTCCATTTCCTTGCCCACCTGTGTCCTCCCTGCCCCTGCTGTTGGTTCCAGCTCTGAGTCCAAGGCCACCTCTGGGACCAGGGGGCCCTGAGCCACCTCAGGCTGCAGCTGGAGAGTGTCAGGAGCAATGTGACATAAAAATAAGCCTGACTTGTACCTAAACTCGGTATTTTTATAAGCCAGGCAGGAGGGGAATGATGCAGGACAGCACAAGGAAGTTCAGCGGGCACAGTTCTGTGAGGGAGCTCTGGAGACAGGGATTCATCTCCCACACCTCCTGCACCTAGGGATGTTGATTTAATTACTAGAGAGGCATCCCATGAAACTTGAGGCACCAAACTGTGGCATCTCTAGAAGCATCCTGAGGTCTTTGATGGAATAAAATCAGTTTTTGGAGTTTCCCTTTGGAGTTGCCCTGCTCTTCTCATTGACCTCATTGCTCATTGCTTCCCTGACCGCAGGGGGAGGCTGGGGGGATGTTGGTCACTTCTCCCGGGGAACAGGGACAGAAAAAGGGAAAATGGCTTCAAGCTGTGCCTGGGGAGGCTCAGGGTGGACAGCAGCATGAATTTGCCCGTGGAAAGGGAGCTCAGGCCTTGGCAGGGGCTGCCCAGGGAGCTTTGCAGTGCCCATCCCTGCAGGTGTGCCCTGGAGGTGGCACTGAGTGCTCTGGGCTGGGGACAAGGTGCAGACCAGTCACAGCTTGGACACAATGATTTTCGAGGTCTTTTCCAACCTTACTGATTCCAAGATTCCACTCTAAGATTCTCCAAGAAGCCCAGGGAAGCTGCACTTCCAAAGCAGGCACTGCCTTTTGGAGATCTTCCCGTGGAAACCTGGCCCCATGGAAATTGATGGGGAATTACCTCTGCCTGTCCAGACAGCTATTGAGCTCTAAGGAGCTTCTTAATTACAATCATTTAACACAAATGCTCCTTTTCAGGAATGGGAAATTGATCTGGCAGGCTGATAGAAACTGCAGGCTCTGTGTCTGCAGGAGATGGTGGGAGAAAAAGCAGGAAGGTAGGAAATACCCATCTCTCATTCTCCAAATAACTGCTCTGAGAAATAATTTGACAATTGCTCATTGTTCTAATGAACCCCTGCTCTTGATTATGACAAATACAAAATTACATGATAATTTCTCCTCTGCTTTCATTGACAAAGTTGTCTGTATTGACAAGACACAATGAGATTATTTTTTTTAAATGGGAAGCAAAAAAGCAGAGGATTTCCTGCAATGCTGCAAAGTGCTCTGAGCTGGAGAGGCTGAAGCAGGGATGGTTGTGATAAAGCACTGCAGAACAGTTGATTAGAGCATTGAATTAACGATGCTCTCGTGCAGGCTCTCATCATGCCATTCCTTCCCTCAGCCTCCTGTTTCACCCTTTCAATCTGCACATCATTGTTTTCTTGTCCAGAAGTGTTTTGGAGGTTTTCTGGGGGGTTTTGGGTGTTTTTATTTGGTTTTATTTTCTTTCTTTGGGTTTTTGGTTGTTGTTTTTGCTTTGTTTTGTTTTGTTTTTGAGAAATCAGCACAAATGCCAGCACTTTGCTGTCATCAGGAAACAAGCCCCAGTGTTCTGCTCCAGAGAGTCCCCCAAAAAAATCCTGTGCATGTTGTCTCCCTCAGGTCAGCCTCCAACAGTCTCTAGATAGGAGAGGAAAGTGGGATAATCCAGACCAGCTGTACAAAGCTCTGATCCCCAGTGTTTGTCTCTGAGAAGCCATCACTGCTGTGGCAGTGGCAACCAGACCTGGGACGGCTCCTCCTGAAGGCACAGCTGAATCTAAAGACCCAACGCAAGTCAAAGGGTATGAAATCAAATTAAATGAAATTAAGTCAAGATTGAGGCAGTTTCTGTGATGGGTTGTGGAACTGTATCCAAGGGTTTGTTGAAGAGCCTCTCCCCACCCAAACTGTCTCTCGCCTCCTTTAGCCACGGGGCACATGAGGATCAGGCCTCAAAGCCAAATGGAAATGTTCACATTTAGATTTATATTTGTACCCCAAACTCATAAAATCCCAGTGATGCCACAGGTTGGAGCTTTTCTATTTTTCACATTCTGTGCTTTAGTGTGTGGGTCTGGGCTTCACATGATGGGATGGTGAGCTCTGTGCACAGAGCAGGGAGACAAAACAATTCCTGCTCCAGCTGGGCACCAAGGACAAATGATCCAAATCTCAGCCCAGGAGCACAAACACCGTGGGCTGGAGAGAGAAAAACAAGCAGGGTGGGACTGCCTGGGCTAAAGCTGGAATGGGACAATGAACTGCAAGGTGCAAATGGAGCAGAACTGATCCCAGGGACAGACCCCGTGCCCGGCCGTGCATTTTGGGGCCATTTTGGTTCATCTTGGGTGCAGCCCTGGCTGGGCTCTGGTGCTGCCCAAGGTGGATCCATGGAGGAGATGCTTTGAATGAATCCCTGCTTTATTCTTTAGCCCTGCTCTGGGGCAGCCTGCACAAGGCATCACCGGAATGGTTTGGGTTGAGTGGACCTTAAAAATCACCCAGTGCCACCCCTGCCATGGCAGGGACACCTCCCACTGTCCCAGGCTGCTCCAGCCCCAGTGTCCAACCTGGCCTTGGGCACTGCCAGGGATCCAGGGGCTCCACAGCTGCTCTGGGCACCTGTGCTTCAGTTTTAGGATGAGTCAGAGGCTTCCTGGGGCTGGGAGGTTTTCCTGAGGGTGTGGATGTCCACAGAGGTGTCAGAGCCTGGAGCTGAGCTCCCTCACTATGGGCATGGCCAGAAAGGGTGGGGAGGTGGCAGTCAGGATTAATAAGAAGCTCCCTGGTTTAAGTATTTGAGCCTTCACTGTCTGCACTCACACACAGAGTTATTAATGCAGATGGTTTTAAAAAAAACCCCTTAAATCTCTGTGGAATCATAATTTACTCCTGTGCATTGCAAGCTGTGTGTGCAAATGTTAAGGGTTTTCTGGCTGCAAGGCTGGCTCTGCCCTTGGATAGGCTCTGTTATTTTCCCACCAGAGTGAGACAAGAAAGTAAATGCTTCTTGGAAGTAAATAATTTCCAGCTGAAGACTGGTGGATATTGTGGATACAGACTTCCAGCTACCATTAACGTCTAACCTGAGGTTGTAACTGGAAAATAGCAGCAGAATGGGCTTTTGCCTTGTGGCTATTTTTTAATTCAAAGCTCTCTTGAGTAATACTCTAGAAAAAAACTTCTCTGACCAGCCCTTGGCACTTATGTTAAAGCTTCTTGTGCAACCTCTGGCATAAATTTGGGTTTCTGCAGTCAGGGCTGTGGAGAGCCCTTGCACTCATGGAGATTTTCAATGTGTTCAAGGCCAGCCTGCATGGGGCTCGAGGGAAGGTTCCCTGCCCATGGCAGGGGGCTGGAACAAGATGATTTTTAAGTTCTTTTCCAATCCAAACCATTCTTTGACTCTATAATTCTTCAATTTTACTGGGCATTGTGTGACTCTGAGGTTTTGCCTGGTTTTGAAGAACTTGAAAATCTCCCCGCTTTGTTTTTTTGTCCTGTGTCTGAGGACAGGATGTTCTGCTGGCCATAGGTAGGAGCTCGTGAATAGACTGCCAAAAAATGCACTTTAATGAGCTTTCCAAACGGAAGCAAGGTGTGTTTCCTCAGCTGCCAAACTCCCCTGGCCCTGGGGGACGTTCTGTGAGGCAGAGCATGGGTGAGGAGTGAAACGAGGAGGAGCTGGTGAGTTCAAGGAGGAGTTAAAGCTGCTCTGAGCCTCCTTATGGGCAGGATCCATACCTGCCATGCTAAGGACAGAAAAATTCCAGTCCCTTCACAAGAGTTTTGATCACAGAGGTTTTTCCTCCTCCAGAACCTGCATGGACAGGGCTGATCCCATTGGTGTCCTGCAGAGTGTTGGGATGGGCTGGTTTGGGATGTCCTCTTGGCAGAGGCTCCACAACACAGTCATGAGGCTCTGTCAGGAGTCCTTGGGCATCATTAAAAATTGCAGTGCTGTGTGGAAAAACCTGGATTCAATAACCTCCAATTGTTCAATACTTCTATTCCAGCTATTAATAAAACATAAAAATTGTATTTTCAACATCAGCAGCATTCTAGCAAAGCATCTGGAGAAAACCTCCAAAAGCCAAGCAACCAAAAGCCAAAAAAATAATCTTCCAGAAAGTCAAGTGGGACTGAGATTAAAACTTTTCCTTTGGGTTTGCTGCCTGGTAAATCTGGGGTTTGTTCAGAAACATCACATTCTGCACCATTAATATATTAATACTTATATATTGATATATATTAATATATAAATATATATATTTATATAATAATAAATATATATATTTATATAATAATATCCCCTTAATATATTGGGAATATTGTTTTCTAGTATCAAAATGCCTCCCCCAGTAAAAATTGTACATCCACATAAATGTAAAGCATTAATCTAAACCTTATATATTTTTTAAATCTGCCAGGGTTTCACTGTCCCACATGAAAAGTAACATCCTGGAGCAAGGAGGTGATGGAAACACTGAACAGGGTGCAAAGCTTTTAACAGCAATGAAAAACAAAGGAATTATACAATAGAAATGGGATCTTTGCAATGAGTCAAGCAATAACATAAATGAATTTATTTGGGAGAGCGTTAATATAAATCATTTTACTTCTTGCTTTTATAGAGGGATATAGACAAGTCCTGAATAAAACTGTTTTTATATGTAAAAATAGAATGGGAAGATCATGACAAACACAGTAATCCTACACCAACAGTGTCCAGAGTTCCTGAGAGGTGAAAGAAAGAACATAAAACTTATACCTAAGCCTATTGTGAAATATTTGAATACATCCCTTGTGATGGGGATTTTATGAAAATGTAAATGAAATTCTGTTTCTCTGACATAGTTTGAAGGAGAGATCTTATTTTCCTTCCAAAGTGCCACGTTTCAACAAAATGACTACACAACAAGGCTCCAAACACATGCCTGTGAAAAAACAAGTCCTTTCTGCAGTGAAATTATGTATCTTGGGAAGCTCAAACTGAACGTGGTGCAAATGCACTGGCAGGAATCCCACGAAGAATTGAGCCTTTCTCTAATTGAGGCTGTGGTTGGGGGGCTTTTGGGTTGGTGTTGCTATAATTAATCCTTTCCTCATTTGCTTATGAGGCAAAATCATTTGGTAATGATCCGATGGCATTGTTGTGACACTGCAGGAGCCCTGCCTTATGTAAGGAAATCAATAACCTCAAGTATTGCAAATGCTTTGGGAACTGCCCTCAAGAAGGGTTGGCTCCTGTTACTTCTCATTTTTCCCACAGGAAAGTAATGAGTTCCCCAGCTTGTACTCACAGTTCAGGCCTTCATTCCCATATTCCCTGGGAGATAGGCTTGGAAATGGGAGGCCCAGCATTAAAATACCCAGGTCTCCATTTCCATAAAGGCTTAACTCATTAGTTCGCTCCAGAAGCGGAGTTCGGGCAAAATGTGGATTTACAAGAAAAAGGAATTGTTATTCTCAGCAAGGAGTCCCTGCAGGGAATCACAGGATGGTTTGGGTTCAAAGGGACCTTAAGGATCATCAGGGACACCTTCCACCAGAGCCCCACCCAGGAACCCTGGGCACTGCAGGAATAAATAAAAATCCCAATTAACTCTCGGCTAGGACTCACGTACGTGTTTGTCTCTTGCAGAATTCTTTGAAACAGAGAATTTATAAGCAAGAAGGAAGGCAGGCAGAGCAGGAAGCCAGTCCTGGTGTGATTTGATAGATTGCTGATAGTTAAAGCACAACCCAGAGAGGCCAGGGATCTGGATTCCAAACCAATAACTCTCCATGTACCTATAGTTTACTGCCTATCAGCACCGAGGCAAGATCAGATAAATTTCATTTCCTTAATGAAAAACGAACATCCTGACACAGTGAACAGCCCAAAAGTGACTAATCCATCTCTATCTCCCCCTGTGAATAGTATTAATTATGTTGTTTGCTTTCCCAGACTAATTTTTTCCTAGTCTGAGGTAATGACTGCATATGTAGCTGCTAGAACGAGATAGGTATAGGTGAGCTGAGCCAGTGATTTACAACCCATCAGAGCAAGAAATGCATCCTGGCTGGTGGTGCATTATCACTAACCCAACACTTGCACTCTTTCTGTTGATTTAAGCTGCTCCCCAGCTGTCTGAGGAGAGGAGGGCTCTGTCAGGAGGGGTTTTTGCCATGAGCTGACCACGACGGACCGGCACAAACTCCACCCGTGCCCCTCAGCAGTGGGACAGCTCCCTGAGCTGAGAGTGCAGCTCCCTCCAAGAGCTTTTCTCCGCGAGTTTCCTGCAGGCAGAGCAGCCGAGGTTGGGCATTTCTCAATTTCTGCAGGGTATTTCTCACAGTTCCCTCCCTCCCTTCACGGGTGTTGTGTGTGTCCTGCTGGAGGATGCAGCAGGACCTGTAACACCGCACAGAGAACCGCTGCAAAACAGCCCTAAAAACCAACCCCGAGCGAGCTGCTGGAAAATCTGTCATTTTTTAACCTCTTTGCTCCCAGCTCCTGCGTTCGTTCGGCCCAGGAAAGTTTGGTGGCCCTGCCTGAGTCCTCCCCTGGCTCCTGGCGCCCGGCAGGGAGCGGCTCGGGGGGGATTCTGACAGCGGTGGGAGCTTCTCCCGCTTTTCCCA
>NW_005054553.1:75081-75372 GCF_000277835.1 Geospiza fortis | reverse complement strand
AAGGGACGGCGAGGGCCTGGGGCAGAGGAAGAAGGGGGCAGTGGAAGAAGGGGGGAGTTCTCCCTTACTTATTTATTTATTTAGCTCTTTCCTCCCTCAGGTCGCCATGGTGATGCCGAGCTCGCTCTCCCTCCCAACAAGAGGAGACGGGCACCCCTCCGTGACCACCCCCGTGTGCCCGGGGGAGGCTGTGCCCTCCCTGACCGGCCCCGATCCCGGCTCGGGCTCCTCTCTCCGCCCGGCCCCGGCTCCGCTCATCCTCGCCCCGCTCCCGGCGCTGCCCTCCCGCCG
>NW_005054553.1:68340-73968 GCF_000277835.1 Geospiza fortis | reverse complement strand
TGGGCACTGCCAGGGATCCAGGGGCAGCCACAGCTGCTCTGGGCATCCTTTACCCTCATGGCAAAGAGACAACCACAGGGGCACCCAGGGAACACCAGGGTTTGCGTCCCGCAGCTCTCTGGCACATAACCAGGGCTGATCTCACACCCCATCCCCTTTGGGGCACTTCCCAGCACTTTCACCCCTCTCCTCAGCGATGGATTCTTTGGCATTGCTTTCCCGCTCTCAGGCTCGGCTGGAATTTGGCCACAACCCCCCAATCAGCTGCCAGCTGAACAGGCAGGTGCACACCTCCAGACACCAACAGATACTTTACTTCAACCTTCCTTGCTGAGAAAAACTGGCTGGAAAGTAGAGCCCAGAAGTCCTTTCCAGACATCATCATCATCATCATCATCACCATCATCATCATCATCATCATCATCATCATCATACTCCACCTGCTGAAAAGGTGAAATGCTTCACCTTTTGTGTCTGCACTGTGATAAATTACCCATATTCCAAACTTTTGCCCCTAGCCAGAGGGAAGCAGAATGGGATTGTGGATTTGCAGGCAATGTAAATGATAACAATTTGCACTTTCAAAGGTTTCTCTATAATTTTTTTGTCCTAGATCAGCAGCAAGCCCAGCTCCACACCCCATCTGTGCTCTCTGACCATGGATCATCAGTGATCTAATTTTTTTCTCCTTCTGAGAAAAAAGCAATACTTTAAACCAGCACCACTTTAGCTTGTAAAATCTCCTTATTTGCATTTCCTTTCTCACCTCACCCTTTCTTCACACCTTCCTACATTTCCTAATGTACTTTCTGGGAATAATTTCTTTTTTTCTCTCTGAAATCTCATTTGAATCTCATGCAATTGTGTGGTGGATGTATTATTATATCATCTTAGGTTAAGAAATGGCTGCATTCTTGTTCCTTCAGCTTTTCCCATAAAAGGGAACCTGGCTGAAAAGAGCAGCATGGGGTCTCTTTTTCCTGGGAGATTTGCACAACTCTTAATTTCTTCCTGCAAACTACTGTTCTTTAAATCTCTTCTCTTGTGCTAGGACCAAATCTCCTGGAACAGGAGCTGTTCTCCAATTTCTAGAGCCTGCTCTACTTGTTACTCATTTTTTCCTGCTTTCATTTGCCAGCAGAACAGGAAAACTGGGCACATTCAAAATGGACAAAGTGTTTATGTGAAATGAGGATATTTAGGATCTTATCCTTTCTGCCTTCACCATCCTGACACAACATGATGGGTTATAGACCCTTTTAACTCTATTAATTGTTAAATATTTCAGGAGAAGCAGCACATGAATGGTTAGGTTGAGCTTGGAACCATAACAGCATCATTTAATTGCACAAACCCTTGTGCTTTCCAAATGGCAATTTTCTCTTGGGGCACAAAACCTGAAATGGCTCTGGAACAGGTGCACAAATAATTATTTTATCCTTAGCCTGCTGTCCCATTCCAATCTATTTGTCTCAGTTGCAGCTCACTCAGTGTCAGCTCCCTGCAGAGCCTCGCAGGGTGAATTAATGCTCGTGCTGAGACACACTGAAAGGATCCCTGCTGCTTTCTGAAGGTCCCAGGCAAATCCCTGCCTGCTGAGCCGCTGAGATTTCCTTTCCCTTCCCATTCCAGTCAAAGGTCGGGGCAGAACCTGAACTGGCAGTGCCTAAATCTGCTGGTTCAGGGTGATCCCAGTCCATGGGCTTTGACTCTGCTCCCTGCCAGCTCCCTTTGGGCACACTGTCCCACAAACAACTGGAAATCCTCAGACTTGTGCCGTGCCTGAGGGAAGAGTTTATGTCAGGAAGCAAAGTTTGTATTGATGCATCAGGTTTGAGCTTTTTCCATATTTCAGATTTGGTACTGCTTTAGTGTGTGGGTCTGGGCTTCGTATTATGGGATGGTGAGCTCTGTGCACAGAGCAGGGAGACAAAACAATTCCTGCTCCAGCTGGGCACCAAGGACAAATGATCCAAATCTCAGCCCAGGAGCACAAACACCGTGGGCTGCAGAGAGAAAAACAAGCAGGGTGGGACTGCCTAGGCTAAAGCTGGAATGGGACAATGAACTGCAAGATGCAAATGGAGCAGAACTGATCCCAGGGACAGACCCCGTGCCCGGCCGTGCCTTTTGGGGCCATTTTGGTTCATCCTGAGTGCAGCCCTGGCTGGGCTCTGGTGCTGCCCCAGGGGCATCCATGGAGGAGATGCTTTGGATAAATCCCTGCTTTATTCTTTAGCTCTGTCCAGCCTCTGCTCTGGGGCAGCCTGCACAAGGCATCAGTATCAGCTTGAGGATTTTGGAATTGGTTTTGGATGGTTAAACAATGGGAAAAGCAGAGGAATGGCTTGATGGGAGGGGATGGGCACATCCTACTTTAAATGCTTAACTTTGGGTTTTACATTAGGATTCTGCTCTACTCAGGCCATTGAGGAGAGGATCCCGCAGAGGTCAGAGCACCTAAAAGAAACTTCAGTTCTGATGTGCCCCTGGAGGGTTTTGCTCTCCCTCACCTCCTGTTCCTTCTCTGGGGGTTGTGCAGACAGATTTTATGGAGACAAACACCATAAGCCAGGCTCTGGCACATCCTTACCCCCTTCCAGTTTTCATTTTGCCAAAACAACAGAGCATTTATACACAGAGAAATCTCCCACCACCACATCTCTAGGAGGGATTTTTGGGGATGTTTGCCGCTGGTATTTCAATGAACCCAGAGCTCCCAGGACAAAGTGGGAATGCAGGCAGTATTCCCATGACCTTATCCTGCAGTTTGTGCACATTCATGTTGGAGTGATTTAATTCAGGATCATTGAGGTTGGACAAGAGCTCCAAAGTCATCAAACCCAAGCTGTGCCCAATGCCCACCTTGTCCCCAGCCCAGAGCTCTGAGTGTCACCTCCAGGCGTTCCTTGGACACCTCCAGGGATGGGGACTCCAAACCTCCCTGGGAAAATTAATCCAACACAGAAAAAACCACATTTGGACTCATGAAACTGGCCCAGAGGCATTGGTTTTTTCACTCCAAGTTCTGAAATGTTGACTTTTCTCGGTGTACATTCCTCCTTACCTCTGAAAGGGATAAGTAGTAAAGAGTAGTTCAAAAGTTGGAGTTATTACTACAGCTAGTAAATAGTAGTTGAAAAGTAGTGAAATCCAAAATGTGCCTGCAGAATTTTGGCCACAGAATAGCGTTTGATACATAAACTCTAAGCTTTAATTATTTTAAAGAGTCAGAGTTTTTATCCTGTCTCAAAGGATACCTGTTTATCTGCAAGCCAAGAATTTCCCAAAACTACAGCATTTACCTGCAGATATCAAAATAACTCATGAGCACATCAAAAATCCTCTGATTTATGATTAAGATGTGCCCTTTGACAGTCCTGGGGCTGCCTGACCCTGACCTGTGGCTCTTTAGGTGCCACCATGAACCAAAACCCCACAAAAACGAAAAGCTGGACCTGCTCCTGGAGGTCCTTTCCAACCTAAAGGATTCTGTGATTCTGTGATCAGGCCTGGGGGTGGTTTGGCCTGCAGAGGGAACAAATCATCTGGCAGCTTGGGAGCTTCCTTTGCTCCTCCTCTTGTTATTACACTTTCCCTGCCTGGCCTAAAAAGTGTAAGTCTAGAGATTGCCTCAGCCCATATGGCAACACTGAAATCTTCTTTTATTTTTTTTATTTTTCCTGCACAGCAGCAAGGGAAGATGTGGTTGGAAATGTCTGCTGAAAGATCAGCTCAAACAGTTTTGGTTCACACGAGCTGATAATGTTGTCAGAGGGTCAACATTTGCTAATCTGAGGGGAATTTTAAATCCTCAGGAGGTTTTTTTTGGTGTGCTGGAGCTGGGGGAATTTTGCAGAGCAAGCCATTAGGAGCTGAAGGGAAGATAAGGAGAGACCAGTGGGTGGAAGCTGTCTGGTTTTGTTTTCTGGCAGGAAGAATACCAGAGGGAATTCTCTTTCCCAGCCTACCACCCCCATTTTCCCCCCCTTATTTGCACATCAAGGCCTGATTTTTTTTTTTTTTTTTTTTTGGTGTCTAACATTTCCATGGTGCAATCTGGCAAACGTGGTGCAGATGTTGTGAAAATTCTGATATTTAAGGTTGCTTTCCTCTGCAAAAGCTCCTCTCTCACTTGCTAACCTTCCCATTTCTGGATGTCAGGCTAGGGAATGGCTATAAATACAGAGTTAGGTGTCGCAGCTGCCAAAATTTATTATGGAGAGCTTGGCAATAACCTTCTCCCCTTTGCCCTTTCTCTCTCTCCTGTATTTTGCAAGTCTAACTCTATCTTTGCTGATATTTTTGGATAGAATCTAACACAACAAAGCAACTTTCCAGCCTACAATTGAGTATTTTGGTAACAGGGGAACAAAACAAAGCAAGTAAGTCAACTTAAAGCTATTGATTTTCATGGGGCACTATAAAAGCTGCTTATGTAAAGCCGTTTTGCAAGCAGAGACTCAATGGCAAGCCTGGAATTTTGCTGCATGCTGGAGCAAAATCTCCCCCATCTTTCTCCCAGTATCCCATTTGCTGTGCAAGAAACCTTCCCTGATAATGGAACTTTGTGTTTTCTCAGTATTCCTCTTCCTTTGCCACCTGCAGGGCAGGTACCAAACACGTGGAGCTTTTCTGTTTCCTCACATTAGATTTAATCAATTAATTTCTGTTTATTTTATTTATTTTTTTTATTTACGCCCTTCTATTCCTCTGCTGAGTATTCATTTCAACTCTTTAAATCCCAAGTGGTTCCCTTCAGCTCTCTTCTTTGGCTGCCATTCCTTAAGCGATGGTGAAATTTAATTTTCAACAGGTAAATTTTTGTAATGTGGGCCCGGTTAAACATTGAATTTGTGGTCTTCATTTTATTTATTACAAAGCAGTCACAGAACCACAGAATACTTGGGGTTGGAAGGGACCTCTGGAGATCCAAAGCCCCAGCGAGCCCGGTCCAGTCTGTCACTGCATCTCTGTCAAGGTATCTGCTCTTTCCTCTCTGTTTCCTCCTCCTCCTAATTTCTATTTCATCCTCCCATTTCCTGAAAATTCATTCATAAAACCTCTCAGCTCTGTTGTGCTGTTCTGCATCAGGAATACAGGCCCAGAACCAATGTGCAGGGTGATGGGATCGTGTCTGCACTGGGCTGTGCAGTTCCTTCCTTCCAGGAATACCTGTGATTTCTGTTTATCATAAACCCAATCTGGTTATTTATAGGTTTTTTCCTTGTTGTTTGGGTGTTGTGGGTTTGTTTGTTTGTTTTTTCAAATTCCTGCTACAACTCCTGGACAATTACTCACTTTTCTGATGTTTAGAAATTCCCTTTGACACAGCACTTTGCTTATTTATTTGATTTTTTTTTTTCCTGTGGTGATTTCCCCACTAGTTTAAAACCATGATTACCTCATTTTCTCCCTCTCCTCCATCTGATCTGATATTTTTACAGTGAACAACTTCACTCCCTCTTCACCTTTATTTTCCTAGAGTTCAACAGGACCAATCCTTGCTATTTTTCCCTCATGCCATGAGCTCTCCATATCATCCTGCTGGTCAACATCAGTTCAAATTCATCTCCCTGGTGCAGAAAGGAGCAGGATTGTGACAGAGTCCCTGCAAAGGGCTCATCA